>NW_019729902.1:1201340-1284472 GCF_002891405.2 Cryptotermes secundus | reverse complement strand
CTAGAGCGCATTAAGTGGAGGAATTGTTGTGGAAGAGACTGTGGACCTGTCGTCTTGACAGATTACTGATGATGATGATGATGATGATGATGATGATGATGATGATGACGACGACATTACACAATTGTGATGCAGTATGTGATCATGTTTACTCATGTTGACTATTTCTATATCCATTGGTGTTTAACCATGTAAGGATTTATGGAATGCTGAATAAATTAATGAATGAATGAAAATACTATCAGTCTTACCAGCTCATGGGCAGTATCAAGAATGTACCCGATGATGGCCACAATGTTGACCAACACATATACTATAGTGCTAACAACTGAATGTATTGTGACCTGTGACTGAATATGAGGCTGGGTAGGCCCCAGAGCTGGTTTGGCTACTGTCAAGAAGAGAAAATCTCTTGCCCCTACTGGGAATCAAACCTTGGCCTTCCAGCCCATAGCCTGTCATGATTCTGACTGAACTATCCTAGCTCTTACATAGCCACCAATGTGAACATTTAACAGAAATTACAAAAATAAGAGTCACAAATAATAATATAAGTCTGCACGTAGATGATTTACTGTGCCATTGCACTTCTATCTTTTCCCCAGTACCTGACAAATGCAGAATATCTTATCAACTCCTACAACAGAACACACACTGATAATTCCCAATACCTTGATTTACACATAGAATTAGCCTTCAGAGAAGACTGTGGAATAACTGTACATGAAGATGATAAAAAGCAATTAAAATTCTTTAAGGAAGCCATATAATTTCCACTTCCAAGTCAACTTTTTGCTCATTCGTTAGACTAAAAAAAGTGAATATTGTTTATACCCTGTCATAATTTAGAATTCTTACTCATTAACCTTTGACTGAAATATAAATTACATTTTCTGGCAAGTATGTTATATATATAGGTAAGGTGCATTCCAGTGATTTGATGGAATTGTTTTATTTAGGACATGTTGATCCTGGGGAATCAGACTTAGAAACTGCTCTAAGAGAAACCGAAGAAGAAACTGGTCTTACAAAGACTGATCTGTGCATTCTTGCAGATTTTAATAAAACAATTCAAGTAGGTATCTTTGCATTATTTATATGTATATTTAAATGTGGAAGGACAGATTTCAATGGAAACTTTTATGTTACACATGTAATATGGTCTTGATAGAAGAAAGGTTATCTTTTAGGAATATATGAATGTGTATGTGTGTGTTTTTAGACTAATTTTTAAAAGGAATTGTGGGTTGTGTATGATATAACAAGCATGTTATTTTGTTTAGCCCCATGAATATCAGTGTGCAATATTCAAAGGGCTAAACAAAACAACACAAAAAACACTGATGTTGCACAAGAAAAGATAAAGAGTGATGTCTCAAGCATTTGTGTTTTAATGTGAACAACGAAAATATAATAACAGTGGAATATTTTAACTTAAGAACTAATGCAGTGTAGCAATTTCAACAAATGAACAGTTGCCTGGGGATGGCCAAATATATAGCAGTTTAACTGTAATTTTAATATTTTAAAGTAAGGAGTAATTGTAAATAGAGTTGCATTAAAGATGGATGAAAGCATGTAAAGTGATAAAGAATGCAACTGGATGCTGATACCATCTTACAAAATGCATGAGCAAGGACCTCCTTATAAAATTTTATCAAAATTACCTTGAGTTATGAAGTGGCATATTTTTTTTTTCCCCCATTGGCGCTACAGCCCTCATTTGTGCCTAGGCCTACCTCCATGAAACTCTCTTAGGTTTTACTAGATCTTATACATACGGTAGGACTCCTTGGGCGGGTGATCAGCTCATCGCAAGGCCTCTAGCTGTACACAAACACAGAAAAACGCACACAAACATCCATGCCCTGAGTGGGGTTCGAACCCACGATCCCGGCTTCAGAGCGAGCGAAGACAGTGCATGCCTTAGACCGCTCGGCTACCATGACCGGCGAAGTGGCACATTATAAAACTTAATTTTGTTTAATTATATAAGACCTACAAGAATTTGATGAAAGTGTATTGGGCATGGAATGCATGTTTCGTTTTTATCTACAACTTTTATATGAAGCATTTTCCGCTCCACTAAATATGCAGTCAGTTGGCTGTGCATGAGATGTGCACAGAAACGCATGTAAGTGTTTATGTAAAATGTTCTTTATTGGTGATGAATTTCAACAAAACTGAAATGTGTTGAGAAAGATTTTATTAAATTCCATAGTAGCAAACTTCACAAAAATTGGTTAAGTGATTATTGAGTTTTTGCTTTCAGATAAATGGACAGACATGGAAAAGTTAACAGGTTTATTTCTGAAACTTCTTTGCAAATGTCAGACACACGCTATTTGCATATAAGATATGAAGGGAATTACTCATTATGAATTTACTCCTCCAAAACCGTAAACCAGGCCTTCTGCCTGCATGCATGCACAAGCTCTCCTCTGCTCCTACATTGGTTACCTAAAATAAACGGCGGTTACTTTCAGAATAGCCCTCGTATATTGCAGTCATGTTCAGTGGGTCCCTTGTCACCGTGGCATGGCACATCCTAAGGTTGCGGATGGAGGAGACGCCCTCCAGGTATGGAGCGAAGCTGCGAATATATTGAATAAGCAGTCATGAACAGCCAACAAGGGCTGGTCCTCCAGCTTGAGGGTTGGGTGTGAGGCTAACAACTCCTCACTGTAAAAAATAACTTTGTTACGAAAATGCACACAAAGCCTTGGACCTGGACAGATCCTCTGGATAAATGGCCTGAGCTACATGGAATGTTAGAAGTCTTAGAGAGAGAGGATGGGATGGTATGGATTGGATTGTTCTGGCTCAGGATAGGGACCAGTGGAGAGCTCTTGTGAACATGGTAATGAACATTCGAGTTCCATAAAATGCTGGGAAGTTCTTGAGTAGCTGCACAATTGGTGGCTTCTCAATAAATGCTCAGCTCTGTGAGTTAGTGAGTGAATGATATTGCAGCACTTCAGTTGAAGACAAAATCTTCGACCACACTAGTAGATTTTGCTTTATGGCAGTTGACCTTGTTTTGTCCAAGAAAATAAATATCAGTATTATTAAATCACTGTAGTCACTGGCTCTTTGTGACCTTGTGTTCTCAACACTAAAAATCTCATTCTGAATCACTTGAGACATCCAGAGCAATATAATGGGTGTACCAAAATCACTTTAGCATTCCTACCAGTATTTCTACTTATACCAGAGGCACTGGAATGCTTAAATAAAGTCAGAAGGTAAATACTTTTCAAGGTGGCTACATATACCAAAGGTTAGTGACCCCCACCCCCCAGAGTGTTGGTCAAATTACATATTTGCCAGCAGTTACAGAATGACACATAATATCAACTCCACAGAGATGTTGGTGCAACAGTTTCTTCCACCATTTTCATTTAGGACTGTGGGGAGGTGGATGACAAGACTGTGTGCAGAAAGACAGTGCAAGTAGTGGAATGGTGAGGACAATGCCACACTAGCATTAGCTGTGAAATTTTTGCATTGTATTTTCACAATTATCATCCAGCTTCCTACAACAGTTAATACTATGTATTTATGCACATGTAACATTTTTCACATATACAGGGGATGGACAAAAATATGGAAACACCCAAAAAAAAAACACATTACCATGACTAATATGGTGTAGGACAACCTCAGGCTTGCAGAACTGCCTGCAGTCTCCTTCGAATGGATAGAGGTCCTATATGATTTGCAAGGGAATCTTGTACCATTCTTCCTGCAAAACATTGGCAAGTTCTGTTAACGATGATGGAGGTGGATAGTGTGCACGCAGTTGCTCTCCAAAACAGACCACAAAGGCTCAATAATACACATATTGATATCTGGCGATTGTGGGGGCCATGGCAGACGTGACACTTCATCTTCGTGCTCAGAAAACCAGTCCTGGACAATGTGAGCTATGCGAACACAGGCATTGTTGGCTTGGTAAATGGCATCACCATTAAGGAACAAAGTTTGCACCATGGGATGGACCTGGTCGCCCAAAATGGTCACATAGTCGTTGGCAGTGAAGTGGCTTTGCAGGGTAATGATGGGTCTGACAGAATACCACGATATGTCTGCCCATACCATGATCTAACCCCAGCCATGTTTCACTCTTGGCAGCAAACAATGTGGATCGTAAGCTTGGGATGGCGTTATCCAGACGTAAACTTGGCCAGAAGTCAGAAACAGTGGAAGTTGGACTCATCCGACCAATTGACCATCTTCCATTGCTCCACAGTCCAGATTTTATGACTTTGGCAGCACACTCTCTTCTTAGTGGCATTTTGATCACTGATGAGTGACTTTGGAATTACAGCTCATCCAGAAATACCTTGCTTATGGAGTTCCCTTCATACTGTTTTGGTGCTGACAGGGTTTGTGTGACATTCAGTTCAGCAGCCACTTTTGCAGCTGTAGTCTTCTTATTTTTCGTCACGAACCTATGCAATGTTCATCTGTCTCGATCACTCAAGACACATTTCCATCCACGCTGGTGTTTATCGGATGCGGTTTTACCAGTCCTCCTGTATGAGGTCATAATCTTGGATAATGTGCCTGGCGAAACACCAAAAACCTTGGCTACCTTGGTTACAGAAGCACCCACCACATGTGCCCCAACAATTTGCCCGTGTTCGAATTCTGTTAGCTCTGATATGATGCACTAAAAACTGCACAGAACACTGTCTCGACAACAAATGAAGCTTGCAACATATTGCGGTGATTGTACAGATAGTGGTATTGGGCAGATAAGACAGCGTCACCTACAAACGTCGCTAAAATAAACACTTCAATTCAGGCATGCATTTCACAAGGTGTTTCCATATTTTTGTCCATCCCCTGTATTTACCTTGGAGATTTATTGTATAGTTTCACTGATCACCTTTCTTCATTACAGTATGTTGTAAGAGGAAAACCTAAGACAGCTGTTTATCTCCTCGCAGAATTGATCAAGCATAACACACCAGTTAAGTTATCAGAAGAACATCAACGTTTTAAATGGGCGCTATTAGATGAGGCATGTGAACTGGTGGAACATCAGTCATTGCAAGAGGTACTGAAAGTATGTAGTGCCTTCCTGCACCAATACCACACATAAGTAGCAAGTATTCGCCTCCTATACTCTGACCCACTAAATCCAACCTTTCCTTGCTGACTCACATCCTACTGTTCTCTTACATCCCATCACTGCAGAGCTCTTCATAAATTTTAGATGTTTCCAGAATGGGCATATGCAAACAGTATGAAACTGAATAAAGACAAGAGGTTTCCAGTAAAGTTCGTGAATAGACTGCAGTATCCTGCATTTCCAGTGGCAACACAAGACATTAAAAATGGCAAGATGGCATAAGCTTTGGTGGTTCATATTTCATCCAGCATCTTTGGATGCATCATGTGCTCACTTTTTTCAATACTGAAGGTAACATAAATGATTGTCTTTAAATGACTCACACTGATATTCACTTGTAAGATTTCACACACAGGAATATGGCGTTTGTTCATTGTGAGATTCTCAACTTTGTTAATGTTCATGTGATTGACTGGTATTTGTGACCATAGCTGTCTTTGAGTGCAGCACACAAAGCAACTCCTGTTATTTTGGCAGTAAAAAAAAAAAGAGGCTATTCTTGTAACATGCTGTGGAGGCCAGTGAGACATCAAGGCTCCCACATTTTCTAGACAGTTGGGTGAGATGGCCCTTTAACTCCAGGATGATTCTTGGTACTCATTTCTGTTAGAGGCCAAGCGACCCTAGGGCCACAGTATAGCTGGAAGGATTAGGTCAGTTGAAAAATACAGTGACCTCATGGGGAATCAAACCCATGACCTTCTGGCTGCATCCTGAATTACGAGTATAGTGCTCCACCTCACTAGTTTCTATAGACACAAAGTGCAATATGACCAAGAACATGTCCATAATTACAGTTAATGTGTGGAGGAGAGACATGCAATGACTGTGAAAAACTGGCATTGACCTACAGTTGTTCACATGAAACAATGAAAATTCTGAATCAGAATTCAACCATTTATGGAATATGGCTGAGAGATAATGGGAAGCAGTTACTCTAATGACTGCTGTTTGTCTTATTATGGTAGCATTTTTTACTGCACTTGTATCTTTACTTTCTGGATATCCCCTCTTTTTTTTTAAGACAGGCAAGTGTTCTGCTTTATATTATGCTCACACAGCAAATCTGTACTGTATGAATAAATATGATTCCAATCTTGTCAGGCTTAATTTTCTTATTTTTATAATAAAACTGACGAATGTGTGTTTGCTGCTAGCTTCGCTCAGTCACATGTGGAAGAGACTACTACACGTATATAAAATATATGACTGATTCTTTAATGTTATACAGAGTGTATTATACATGCACATAATTCACAGGATTGAATGTTTAAAACTACTCTTTTTATTTAGTTACTATAGGATTCTGACGATGGTGTATAACACATAGAGATATTGGGTTTTTGGACTTTATCCATCGTACTGGTATTTAAGATAACTAAGAAATGACAACGTTTTGGAAACTGGATCTGTTTCCGAAACGTTGTGTTTATCTTAGTTATCTTAAAACCAGGACGATGGATAAAGTCTGAAAACCCAATATCTCTTTGTACTCTTTTTATATAACTTTGTTTAATATAAGAGTTCTTCCAAAATTTAAAATCTTTATGGAAATAAAAGAGCCTAATTACCAAGGGTTCTCAAATGCTTACAGACCATGACAAAGGTCTTTCATTACATGTATTATAGAGACCTAAGAGCTCAACTCTGATTCATAATTGAAAGAATGACTATTATCAGTCCCATTCCTCTCTCTCCCCTTGTGCTACAATATTTGGTATCACAACAGAGCCTCCAAACATATTGTAACATGTTTTAGTTACTGAAGACGCCGTTGTTAATTTGTTTATTTAACAACCTACAAATCACGGCTACAAATCAATTCACTCTGTCTTCAGTAGTTTACACGTTTACAGTAGGGGAGCTATGTAAGTGTCCCTGTATCACACACTCCCAATTACACAATTACACACACGTCCGGTTCTTCTTTCCGCGACGGCTGCTATACTCCAACTGTGGGCTGCTGCCTAGAGAACTCGTTCACTGCCTCACTGCTGACTGGAGAACTAACTGTCTTCGGCGCTGATACACTTTAAGGCTCTTTTCACACTATACGGTTTTGACCGCACGGCAAAAACTCAAACTGCGACATTCTTTCAGTGGAGTGAAGAAGAGCATGGCCCCTTTCACATTACACGGTGACGGCGCCCGGACGGCGACCGATAACTCAGTTGTGTACGTGACCAAATGCACCCTTTCACATTAGACAGTTTTAAATCATACGGTCAGTTGCCCTCGAGCCCCTGTAGTTGCAGTTTGGTTACATATTACTTTTTTGTTGTTTAAATAATGGAAGATATTGATGCAGAAGTTTTGGTTACACTTGTGGAAGCCAGACCTGTACTGTGGGAGACATTTCTTGACAATTACAAAGATAGAAATGCTACAAAAGATGCCTGGCATGAAGTTTGCGTAGAACTACTCCCAGATTTTGATACTCTTGATGCCAAGGATAAAAATGCTTTTGGTAAGTAAATTTTGACTAATACTATTATTTATACATAGGTATTGCATTTATTTTCTTTAAATATATAATCAGTATACAAAAACACTTTTTTAAAGCTTAATTTAGTTTAGCTACAGTTTAGTAATTTAAGTTTATATTTTTGCCATTTGCCATGGTACACTTCCGATGTCAGAAATTGTGTGTTTTGGCGCTGAAGGGCATCCTTGAGTTTTTCGTATAATTCATCAAAGGAGACAATGGACATTCGAAAATAATTGAAAAACTTATTTTCATCTCTCCGTAGATCCTCAAATAAGGTATAAAATAAGCCCACTTTCTCTCTCCTTTCATTGATAGGATGCACCCAAACATGACGTTTGCGTTGTCGTCTCTTTCGTCGACGATTATATATGCAATAATTTGTTTACGATTCATTATAATCAAACAGCACACCACTCAACCACACTGAGCTTGTGATGGAAAAAAGCCGTGCATAAACAGTATAATGTGAACTTTATGCCCATTCGGATTTTCTCCGTTCGAGTTTTTGCCGTGCGGTCAAAACCGTATAGTGTGAAAAGAACTCTCCAACTGAACTCGGCAATAGCCACATTACAACTCTGCTCGCACTTACCGCTCAGCCGGCTTTTATTCCGTTCGCTGTTGCCTGTTGCCCACGTCAACAGCGTCGTTGCGTGCCACGTAACAGTGTCTGCGTATAGCCTAGCAACGCTGTTACCTCACGCCGTCTTACGTCACCGCGCGTTGCGCGTTACTTCACCGTGCGGAGGGAGGGGGTGACGGAGCGCTGACTCACCCGCCGCGTCACTGCTGGAGGGGGGGCTTCTCCGTTGCGCAACATGTCACACTATGCATCATAAAATGCCATATTTTTGTAGAATGTGATATAACAGTTTAGCCAAGTGAAATCTACAATTTATAGGGATAAGTGACAAACTCTTGTTGCAAAATATATCTGGACCCTCTTATGTAACATGTATGTTGAATAACTCATTTCCAAATCTAATACAGTCACTATATTGGTTGCAGTTTGTTACCCAACATTTCAGCTTCACCAAGCCATCTTAGGCCCGTTTCACACCAAGCCAGTCCTGTCACATCCAGTCGAGTCGAGTCTGACACTCTTGGATTCAGCACACGGTCAAACAAATGCATTTGTTATCGGGACTGATCATGCGCTTGCACACCGAACCAGTCACCTCCAACTCAGTCCTGTCCAGTCATACGTCAAGTCCGTGACTTAACAGGTTGAATTTTTCTCCAGTCTTGGTCCATCATTTATCATGCTGATACCATGGATGTCAAAAGACTTTGAGTATTAACATGGATGTAGAACATCTTATTTTGTTGGTGCGCAATCAGCGTGAAATTTATGATCCACAAGAGGCAAACCACAATTTCCAGCAGTTTGTGGAAGGAAATAGCCAAAGAACTAGCTACAGACGGTAAGTATGATATTTTATTAATTTATTTTATTGTTTTTAAGAGGCTTAAAATTATTATAACACAGCTGATTGTTGTGTTGTTGACACACAATCTGAAATCACCAAACTTCAGACACTTTCAGATAACTGACAAATGCAGCTAATGGATAGTTCTCCGATAAAAGAGCCCACAGACCTATGAGCCTTTTTTCTGGCTACCGCCTCAATGAAATAATGAAAAAATTATACACAAAACGGAAAAATAATTTCTTTTTAAATTATATCGTCCCCTTGAAGTGAACAGTTTATTTCTTGTTTCGATTGCTTCTGTGTTTCATCATCTCGAGAAGTAGGCATTCAGTTTATTTCTTGTCTCCATAGCTTCTGTTCCTCCCCTATGAGCTGGTGTTGGCCTCAAACCGATAAGAGGGGGAACATTGGTTTGTTCTAAGAACTCTGTCTCTAAGTTTCTTTCTGTTTCGTTCTGCCGCTGCCGTGTATAATTATGTAATACACATGCACTTTTTATTGAAGCCTCAGCTAACTTTAAACTTGTTGATACAGAACGAGTAAACAGTCCAAATTTTCTCACCAGAATGCCAAGTGCACGCTCTACAGTTTGCCGAGCTCTAGACAAGCGATAGTTAAAGAGTCGTTTTTCATTGTTGAGTTGTCTACGAGCATAGGGCCTCATAAAATTCGTTCACAAAGGAAATGCTTTGTCCCCCCAAAAATAAAAGGGCATTTCAATGTCTGTTCCAATGATGTTCTGTTGAGCAGGAATATTAAATTTGTTTCCATTGAAGGCTTTCCCCATAGCACATTCTGAAAATATCTTACTGTCATTATCTCTACCAAATCCACCTACCTGTACTAAAATAAAATTACATTCGCTTCAGCCACAGCTAGCAATACTATTGAATGAAAACCTCTGTATTTATAAAACTAGCTATGCCCGGCCACGCCTTGCTGTGGCTCAGTCTGCCCGTTCTTCCCCACTTTCATTTGAAATTACTCGACGCATTGCTTCCGCTCCGCGAATACGACGATCTAAGCCTGTTCTTAGAAAACGAAAAGAAAAACAATGAAAAATAAACTATACTTACGAAATAACTTCCACGCACGTCTCGAGTACAATTATTATCACGTCCAGTATCACCGAAAAATTCTTCGGAGCTGGACTATTATAACCCGGTTTCGGACGCAATAGAGGGCACTTTCGCCCAGGGTTCCATTTCACGTGTTCTGTGCTCGTTGCCGCAGAAATGCATTATTTCCGCAGTTTCAACAGTTCGTTGCCACGGTTATTCCAAGGCAACGTTCCGCTGTTTCAACAGTTCGTTGCCATGGTTATTCCTAGGCAACGATCTCTTGGTATTCGATGGAAGACGTATAACACGTTACAGTATATTATATTGAATACAATTAATACTTTTAACTGTTTTTACCTGTCACGGGTGTGACATCTACATAATAGGCACACAAAAAAAAACGCACGTGTTCGAATGCAACGTTGTGTCAAAATTTCGAAGCGATCGGTGAAGAAGTTTCGGAGATCTTCGGTAAGACTCAAACGAACACTTACATTTTTATTTATATAGAAGATATTGTCTCTTTCGCTCGTTCGCTGATGCCCGTTCTTCTCCAGTTTGATTTGCAAATACTCGACGCATTGCTTCCGCTCGGCGAGTACGACGACCCAAGTTTGATCTTCTGCGAGGCATTATTTGAATGAACTAAAGCAGATCGATTGCACTGATGAAGAATAAAATGCTAGCAACGGGCCACTGTTATTGCGTTTCCATGGAAATATATGCTAACTGTTCTAACGTTACTATTGAAACGACTGCTGCGAATGCAACGTTGAGTCAAAATTTCGAAGCGCTCGGACGGGATAGGGAACACATTATCGAAGAGTTAGTTCCATCTGTTGCTTAGGAAATGCTAGCAACGGGCCACTGTTATTGCGTTTCAATGGAAGTATACGCTGTTCTAGCGTTACTATTGAAACGACTGCGATCGGTGAAGAACTTTCGGAGATCTTCGATAAGAGANAAGGCAATGTCACACGAAAAATTAAATCAAAATGAAAATAAATCGAAACTGTTTATATTCGGCGTTGGCTATCCCAAGACTAACTCCTTCGGCGCTTATCTCCAGGCTCTCTTCCATATCCCTTGGCATCTGCCCCGAGACTGACTGCTTCTTGTCCAAGGTGGGCTATTTATACCTCGGCGGATGCTGTGATTTCACTCTGAATCTCTTGTGATACTTGTGACCTCGTGATACTCGAGACACTCGTGATACTGAACAGTCGTCGGAGCTAAACTCTCTTATACATATAGCCAGCGCTCGGACGGGATAGGGAATACCTTATCGAAGAGTTAGTTTCATCCGTTGCTTAGCAAATGCTAGCAACGGCAAACTGTTATTGCGTTTCCGTGGAAGTATACGCTAACTGTTCTAGCGTTACAATTGAAACGACTGCTGGATTCGGAACATGTGGCAGGTTTTTACCTGTTTTTACCTGTCACGGGTGTGACATCTACATAATAGGCACACAGAAACACGCGGGTGTTCGAATGCAACGTTGTGTCAAAATTTCGAAGCGATCGGTGAAGAAGTTTCGGAGATCTTAGGTAAGACTCAAACGAACATTTATATATATATATATACTGGGAGTATAACATTATTTCCAATTTCATAAAAATTTCCCTACATGAATCTCTTGGTTTAGCATTTGTTATATTTGTAATGATTCTCTTTTGGAAAAGAAACACCTTCTTAGCATAAGAGGAGCCACCCCATAAGATTATCGCATAACTCTGTGTACATGACCAAAATAAATTAGCCTTAAAGTTTCAAATGATACTATATATTTTATATTTCTAAGTGCAAAACATGCAGAGGAAATTTTACTGGTGACCATATCATCAATAATCAAACTAAGAAATTTAGTTTCTGATACTCTGGGGATAAATGTCTGATCATAATATGGGTAACGATGTTACGATGTTTCGTAAATCGAAAAGCCAAATATTGAGTTTTACTGAAATTAACAGTAAGCAAATTGGCATTAAACCAAGCATTCATATCTTTGAAAGTTTGATTAAGATTTGTTTCAAAATTTGAATTATTTGAATCCGCAACTATAATACTAGTGTCATCAGCATACAATACCATATTATTATCTTTATTTATTATTGTGGGTAAATCATTAATATAAAATAGGAACAGCAGAGGTCCAAGAATCGAACCATGTACTTAGTATTCACTTCACGTGGACTGTTCTCCCCTCCTTTCATGCATGATATAAGAGATAATATAACCGAATATCTGACACATTTTAGTTCTACTGATGTTATTGAGAAAGCACGGCCCGTTCTTTGCTGCTCACGTTCATGAACAATCACATCCATTTCACCAGTGTCTCCACTGGACATATTGCACAAAATACAGTACTCACATACGTGTATATACTTACACTTGTGGGATTGTCGATGTTCTAAAAGACACAACGCAAAACTAACAATTATATAAATTGAATGTACAGAATAGCTGCGAAGCTATGTGGAATGTCGATGTTCAAAAGTTGGTTGACCCTGAAAAGGGCAGTTTGTTCCGCCGTGAGCAGCCGTGAGTGCGCTGGCAGAATTTGCTCCTTTGTAGTAGACCAAGTCTTTATGGCTGGTGATGTGGTGCTGCGTGTGCCGGTAGGAACAGCTGCCTATGGTTCGGAATGGAGAGTTGCAGCAGCTACGTTAGCTGCCTGGTCGCAGAGCGAGGTTGCTGGAGAGTTGCGGCAACTACTTTAGCTGCCTGATCAGAGTGTGTTTGCTGGAGAATTGTGGCAGTTACGTTAACTGTCTAGTAGCAGAGCTGCAGCAGCTACGTTAGCTGTCTGATGACTGATCACTCTGAACTGAATGTGATCACTGATGATTACATCAAAGTCAAAGTCATGTTGCAACTGATGGTCAGTCAATCTGTCTGTCTTGGTGTCGAGCCCCAGGTGGGGCTCATTACCAGATATTTCTTTTGAATGAAAGTTACTGTCTTGTCTATGTGGGGCGCCCTCTCTGATGAGAGGTCCGGTCTGTCATTTGTCAGTCAGTCTGTATTAATAATTACACTGTCTGTATTTACATACATTTACAAATACACACTTATTCCTTACTGCTATGTACAATATATACAAGGCCTCTGTTAGTCCAGGCTCAGTACAGCAGATTATGCCCTATTTCTAGTATTATTCTCTACCACGGCAGTCTAGTCACTTGAATGGTTGTATGACTGACTGCCGCCAAGTTTAAGCCTCTTATACTTTCTGTGGCGGACTCTGCCTTGTTCGATGTTGCGAACATTCTCATTATCATGATTTTGTATGCTTCTGCTTGTTGCCTGCATAATTCTGTTATATAGTCATATACGTACAGAATTTTGAATGCCATGTGCAAATCGCGGACCGGTGTGCGCCTTGGAAAATTGCCAATCGTGCGGAGAACCTTGTTTTGCAGGCACTGCAATTTCACTAGATGGGTGCCTGCCGCAAACTCCCAGGCGGGACTAGCATAAGTCATTACAGATCTAATAAGAGCTTTGTGGAGGGTCAGTTTAATGAACTTTAATTCACTGTAGAGTGCAGAAAATACACTTCTATTACTATTAAAGTAAATACAGTAATTCTACTCATACCTTCAATGTGAGACTTGCGCCTGCTTAGCTGCGCACAGGCGACTGATCCGTGGTGGAATTGTTGACAACGCAAGTCTCATTTCTTCATTGATGTATTTGAGCCGCTCCCTCTTTGATGTCTTAATTTCAGTTAACGTCGAGAAGCCCAGTTCACACAAATATGTAGTTGAAAATGGCAATAACACATTAACTGCCACCTCGGAGATAGCCGGGTATCCACTCCTTATTGCCAACCAAAACGTATCCAAAGGCACTTCGAGAAGTTTTAGTTTCAATGTTCTGTCTGCTTTTAAATCTGCGAGTTCCTCTTGTATATTAATCGGAAGATTATCTGAATTCACAACAACTGGATCGCGAACCCAGTCGAAATCTTGTACACTCTCTCCAAAATACTTATTGAATTTCTGCTGCAGCATTTCTAAATGTTCTTTAATTGTGTCCATCACCACTTTATTGCCGTCAGCAAGTGGCCATACAGTCGGGGACATCTCAAAAGACCCATCTGTAATTCTCTAACTAGCAACGAAAATTTGCGAACTACTTCAGAGTACAGCTATGATAGAACTGAAACAATTGTAAAACGCGGGATCTCTACTCATCAAATGGAAGAAGTGACACTATACCGACTTATTTTTGAAATATTTATAATTTTAAATGAAGTCCAACAATCGGTGGATGCATCGTTACAGGAAGAAATTCATAAAGTTGAAGACGCTCCAGCTTCTAACAAACAGGGGCAAATACCGGAACAGCATTATAAAAGACAGGAAAACCCATGCTAATCCTTGCAGTTTTGGGGAAAAGCACATACACAGAACATGAGGCAAGCATATGAAAGAAGCTGCGTTGATGGGAGAAAAATAAAAATAAATAATTTACGTTTATATAACATTACTGTACATAAAAAATCACAGCATATAATAGAGAATAAATAAGCTTCATCCTATTTAATCAGTGCAGTGGCTGAGCATAAAATACAAGCATATGAAACACGGTAACTGCGATAAAATAAAATGAATAAAATTCGACAATTAATTTCTTACAATAGGTAAAATTTCGCGTCACACCTTTCACCTTGTGACGGCACACTGGTTGCGGAACACTGCCATAGTGAACCGAATTTAAAATTTAAAACTACGTGCAGTGTAGCAGCTACGTGAGAGTGTACACCTGATGATGGCCGTTTGCGGCCAATACATGTAGTGTAGAAGAAAGCAAGACGAAAGAACTACAATAAATTGTTGCACTTAGGACGGAGTTTATGTCATATATCGTGTAGAGTGTAACAGGATGCTTAAATATAATATTGTAAACTGTTCAGGTAGTTGAGGAAGTCATTTGGCTTGTCCAGTCCATGGGGCCAGATGGCAGTGTTATCTAACAGAAACAACAGAGGGGCTTATGAGGGGCCTGTTTGAGAGCCATTAACTCAAAGAGTTCTGTGAAAAACTTTGTGATCACAGAAAACAGCAGCAAACCCATAACCACACCACTGAGCTGCTTGTAGAACAGGATGCTGAAGCTGAAGTAGGATGAGGTTAGGACATTTTTCTCAGGGAAAGTCAAAACAGACAGACTTATTGGCATCAAGTTCCCTCATAGCCTGTTTAGATCCTGACCTTTCAACACCACTCTGCTTGCTGCCTGCTTGATACAGGTTTTTCTTGGCTTACTCTTTGACCCAGAAGATTGAGGTGATACGTTCCTCCAGGGCAGTAATTTACTTTCACTGGAATACATGGCGTTTTATCCTGAAAGATAGTCATTACTGTGAAAACCTCAAAACCAGCGTAAACTCTTTATTTAGTATTGTGATCATGGTGATGACCTGATAACATGGAGTTAGATTCTAAGATAATGTATTTTAAACTCTTCACATGCAGAAGGAAAAGGGTTTTTGCCAAGTGTATAATTTTGTATTATGTTAATATTATGATGTAATTTTTCAAGAATAATGACATGCTTATTAGCACATAGAGTGGGCTTACAAATCCCGCATTTTTATGATAAGTTGTATAACTGCTGATTTATAATTCATGCTAGCCTCCCAACAGATAAAAGAATCTGAAGAAAAGTAGGCTTCATAAATTATTTCCAAACATACTGTATCACTTGCATGTTACAGTTTGGTGATGATTATGATAGTAACAGAAATAATGTCAACAACAATAATATGACATGACAAAAGTAATTTTATCTACATAATAACAATTTTGTCCTTTTATGGTAGGAGTGAAGAAATGCTCTGTAAGTGTATGCTATGACTTTTTGTTCAGGACAACTGTGTAGAATATTTTGTTACTCTGTATGCTGTGGGTAGATTATGTGAGCCTATCTTCCCCATTTCAGATTCATAAATAAACGTTTCTAGTATAGAGTGATCTTTATTTATATAGAATTTAAATGGAATGAAGAGCGTTTTGAAGAACAAGAGTCCTGTATAAGCACTATGTTGGTATTCTTGTTATAATTCTATGCTCTAGTATCCTACTGTGGCATGTTCCTATCAAGTAGAAGATGACAATATATACAATTTGCTGAGATATTCATGTTGTACTGAGGTAAAAGAAAATAAGTTTAGAAGAAAGCAACAAATTATTCATTACTAAATATTATTAGTATAGTTTGCAACTACACACTCAATTGGAAAAAATGTTTATTATATCTTATATACAACCAGTATTTACTGTGGCTATGTACACATGAAACAAAATAAACAACTTGAGTCTTTACAGTTTTAACAAGGCCAAACAATATTATGACCCGAATTATCATGTCTGTAGGAAGTTTCATATCAGCATCCCAGCATTCATAAAACCTACACACACTCCTATACTTCAGCTGAGTACCAAAAGTATTCTTCTTCAACCCTATCATCAGAAGTAATTGCTGTATGTACTATAAAGTTTTTTAAGAGACCATTACTTGCTTTCAGTCGTCTGATGATTCAGTGAGCTTTGTGCATATGGAAACTCCACAGTACAAGGACATGGCTGTACTTTGTATGTATGTTATAACTCTAAGTGGCTATATAGATCAGGAGAGTTATTCAGGTCCTGTACATACACCTAGCAGTCATTAGGCTAATAGACTTTGTTTTGCAGCATAGACAGTGCACTGTTTAAAACAGCGTGTACAATATTTGTTTCTTATGCTTTCCGGTGTATGCTGTCGGGAGTTTTCTAAGCTGCTCTTAACTTCATAATTTCACCTGTTAGTGAAAGATGGAGTGCCACTGAAACTGCAGTGGTACTCCTTTTCATTTTGTATACCCAGTTTAAAGTCCTGGTTTTATGATGTTCAAGACCATGTGTGTCATTGTCAAGAACTGTAATTGAAAGTTGGTTGTGTCACCCATTACCAGAACTCTTACTTCTGGCTGTGACTAATACAATAAAAGAATTCCACTGAGACGTTTTGTACAGCTGTGGATATTATACTGATGAACTGCTGATCATGGTATCAGCTGTTTGAAATGAACAGAACATCAGATATTTGAGAGTAGTGAATGAATATTAAGTTTGCTACTTCAATTTCAATCATGAAGTAGTGTGTACCCATTTTCTCACAAACAGCAGAATGAAATATTCACTTAGCAGTGTCATATTTTGTTGATTTCGTGTCTTGTTACTGTTACGAGAGTACAGACTAGGACATGAAACCTCTACAACTCTTTCTATTTAGGAAGATCAATAAGCAGGCAAATAAATAGGTTTTGTAGAAATATTCTACATTTATCTGAATATTACTACATTTCTATCTAAATGTGAGTTACAGTTTTAAGATTTTTGATAACTCTTCAGTATAGGATTATTAAAGGTAGTTGGGGTGTTAGTATTTCTTATTCAGTTCTTCCTGTACCCCAATTTTACTTGCCCAGAAAAGGACATACTCCTTATGAATATCAGTAATAACATCCTAGCGTTCAAATTACAACTGAAAATTAAAACAGTATTGTAGATCTTCCACATCCACTTATTATATACATTTAAAAATAAAGTATGAATATATGCTACATGTCATCTGTAGACTAATGCCTTCACAGTAGAGTGAGGTTTCTCAGACAGTGTTGGTGTCCCTTCATTGCCCAGTATTGCTGCATTTTTTAAGAATGCATATATTTTAATTTTTTCAAATTTTCACTCACCTTCATTCATAATTATAATACTTATCAGTTTATAAAATGAAAGTTGTAAATAATATAAAGATTTAGAATGAAAATGCAATTTCCTATGAAATTTTAAAAACAGGTTTTCTTTTTGAAACTCTCTGATAGTCTGTGAAGTTAAAGAGAATATTTCATGGTGAAGATATGAGCTTGTCACTATTTAAATCAGTCACATTCTTGATGTAGTTGCTTTATTAACTTAACATGTATCTTGTAGAGAGGACCACTTGTGCTGGGCTTGCAACCAACTGTTTTGAAAAACCCTGCTCTTAAGTTGCTACCCCAAATTATTTTTAGGGCTCACATGTTACATGAACGTTTGCTTTAATTTTTAAAATGTGGGAACGTTTTTATTCATTTAAGGAATTTCTGACGTATAAAATGATTAAGTATGAAACTGGAAAGATTATTTTCTCTCTTTTTATTGCCCTGTTGAAGGGCTGTTTAACTTCAAACCACTGATGGTGTCTGTTGTATATTACATTGTAGATACCTACCCATGGGCCACATTTTAAAACTATGATTTCTTCAGTATATTTTATATGTATATTTATGTATATTTTAGGTTGATGTATATTTTATGTTGACTAGTTCCATTGTTGGAGCATTTGTTGAAGATATTTGACTTGTTCTACGTCCAGTGGTGTTGGCCTGTAATTGGATTTGCTTGAATGCAATAAATACTATACTATACTATACTATACTATACTATACTATACTATACTATACTATACTATACTATACTAATATGATCATCTACCCTAGAATGATCAGATCTATGAAGTGCAAGCACATGAAATGTAATTGGACCCACAAAGTTAAAAAACCTTTTCTAAATTATATTTTGCTTCCTCAATGATGCTAAAAAGCCAGTAGATAAATGTGTGTGAGATTGCATCAGTATTGAATATGATCTTCAAGTTATATTAAAGCCATTTTTCTAAGCTGTTTATTAGATATTTTGTGAAATAAACTGAAAAATTATATGGAATATTTAGTGAGAAATTTTTGTAATGTTCTTTGAACAAGTTTTCTGCCATATTTAGAGTAGAAAGTGTCAAAACACATTTTGAGGACTAGATACTTTCATAAGGCGCGAAAGAACAATTTGTGCATTTTCTACCAGTTTGATAGCCCACTCTGCAGTGTACAATGTACAAAGGAATAACATAGCTGCAGACTTCTTCACAGAGATAAATATTGCAAAGCAAAATTAAATAATGACTTTTTGACTGATGGAACCAGTTACAAGTAAGATGTGCATTAATGATAGAATACTGAATCAGATTAACACTTCTAATTATTTGGGATATATGCAGTCTATGAAAGAGAAAATTTTAAGTTATGTCAAATTATTGGGAATTTTAAACAAGATCTTCAAAATATCATTAGTTTTGAGGCATAACAAGAATTGCTAGATCAGTATTATCTTATGATAGTAAATCACTGATTGTGAGAATAACTTATGAGAGGAGCTTGATATCAGTAAAATACTTTTCATGAAAATGACTCAGGGGTACACCCTTTCGGATCATAAAAGAAATGCAATGATGAGACATCTACACATTTCACAAGTAACAGGTTTTATAGAACCATACAGAAGAAACTGGAAAGCATGAATTGACAGGGTGAGCACTCACAGGTTTGAGGAAGGCTTAAAATATCAACCAAAAGGAAATAAATTTTGCAAGAACTCTGAAATGGTGGAAAGATTCTGTTGTATAATATCTATAACAGGTCTTAATAAGCATAATACTTGGAAGAACTATGATGGTTTTTTATGTTTGAGTATAGTAAAGTATACTCTAAGGCTGTGGTTCTCAATCTCTGTGAGACCGCGGCCCAGTAAATTCCTTTTTTTTTTATAAGATGAGGGCCTGGTATAATTTATGCCAGGTCCTGGTACTGGGCCACAGCCAGGTGGTTGAGAAACACCGCTCTAAGGTGTCTGGTATAGAATACATGTTTCAAATTTTAGGAAGTATATGCTAACCAAATATCATATCAGATTAGTCTCGTATCAAAGTATGTGTAAAATGCATGAATACAAGCATATTTGAGTAAAAACTGCAAAGATTTATAATGAAAAATTAATGGATTCTAAGAAACACATACATTTGTAAGGCAGAAATCTTATTAAATTCTCAAAAGCAAAATTATTATGATAGTTAATGCAAACCAACATATCACTTCCATTAATCTTTTTTAATTCATATGCTAACATGTCATTTAAAATTGTAGCTGTATATGTATATTTGTAAAGTACTGGAATTAGGCATTATGTAATTTGATTTCTATAGAGTTAGACGTAGTTGACAGTGAATTTGTGATATTGTTTAGTCCAGACATGAGTTAATCTCTAATATTGTGATATTTCCTTGTAAAGTCATGATATTATAAAGGTTTGAAATGTCTGTTTTCTCATCTGAGTATGTTTTATTCTCATAGTATATTATGAATGAATGGTTACATTTTTGTGTACCATTGTTTCCGGTCTTTTTTTTTCTTTGTTATCTAGTTCATATAAATACAACATTGAAACTCAAAAGATGCACCCTGGTAAAGTTACATAGAGTATAGGAACTGGAAGTTTAAAAGGAGAGGAAAATTATAACAATTCTCATTATTTCTTTTTGCAGTTGTGATAATGCCGTGTTCATACAGAAAAATAAAAAAATTAATTGTATTAATAAATTGTTTTTGGTATATTAAAGCACTGATATTACAATTTGGACCTATACCTCAATAATATTCTGGGAGTTACAGTCATTCAGACACAATATCAAAAAGCATGTGATTACACCCCCCAGACACACTTTCATTTATGAAAATTCCTGGCCTTTGATGCATAGAAACGAAATACTCTAAACAGAACCAAGAAGGTAGCAGAATGAGGGCAATGGATAACAGACAGGAAGAGTCCTGCTACATTTCACTCTCTCATATCTTCTTCTCTTGTGTGTATAGCCAAGGCTCTTGCTATTTTAATCTGTCTGTACACTACACCAATATCTCTAGAGACAACGAGAATGATAAGGTTTGATAAAATGTTCAAAGAAAAAATCAAGTAAATTATTTACTAATCAGAGGGTAATATATACAACAAAATAAAAAAAAACTCCGTGGTTTTAGTCCGCAAGCGAACTATACCGACTGAGCAACCGCTGCTTGTCAGCGAAGTTAGTGCCAACTTCAGCGGATAGTGGGTGTCACGTGGGCAGCGCAATGAATCCCCACGGCCGTTATTAATACACAATAAAATGTAATGGATGTGATAAGTAAACTTGTTTCTGGTTGACATTTTTGGTTCACATGGTGGCAAATGTCAAAATCGCGGTCTTCTGACATGACGCCATGCAGTGTGGTAGGTAGTTACCAGCGTTTTGGGGAACCTGGTAGTTCCATGTTCAGGATGAAAGAGCAAAGGCTCTACACTCTGATCCTCCCACTGTCAATTTGAGGAACATGCTTCTTATTCATCCTTGGGGAAGGTCTGAACTGTGCAGTGTCTCCTTTGGTGCTGCCCTTCCATGAGGTTAGAGAAATCCATTGAAGTTCTGCAGGAAAAGGCTGATGAGGAGGTTTGGCAGGAAACTGCCAGGTCCTGAAATGTTCCTGTTAGCTTAAGAATAATCTGACTAGAGCTGAAAGGAAGGCTGGCTGGATCCTATAGGCCAGTTGGGCTCTGCCATCAGACAAGGACAATGGGATAGCTATTCTTAATACTACTAATTATACCCTGAAGACTGTTCCATTTCTGGAGGACCTGGTATACTGGAAATTGGCCAGGGACTCCACAGATTTCATGGAATATAAGACCATTCTGCTTCTCAAGAAGTCCTCACTCTCTGAGGTTGCCCATCAATTGCAACCACATGGTCTGATAATCCCTAGGTTCTATTGGCTCCAAAAAGCCATGAAGTAGGAGTTCTGCTGAAGTATACAAGCAGTATACCCTGTGGATATGGTCAAATTGGCATTGGACAGACTGATTTTTCTACTGAGACCAGTATCAAAGGCCACCATCAGCATAATCAATTTCATTGTCAAGACAAGTGAGGTGTAGTAGAGCACAGCATCAATCTGCGACATCATATCCAAGTTCAGAACAACAGTAATCACTTTAGTAGCTTCAAATATATTGATCATATCATCATGGAGGTGACAGAAGTTGAGCTCCATTCTGTGAACAAGGAAGAAGACCTCTTTCTGAGCAAGTCATGTTCATCTGCTACCTGATGGAACAGAGGAACTTTTCCTCTGACATTATTCCATGACTTGGAGTTCCCATCTTGGCCCTTATTAGGGCCCAGGATCACTGCCTTTTTCAGTATCTCCATTCTCTTCCTTTCCATTTTCCTACTCTTCCATACATTTTCTTCCCCTTATACTATTTCCTTTGAGTTTTCAATTTTTGTCTCGTTCCTGAGTCCTGCAACTGCACATTCAGAGATGCTTTATGTTTGGTGTAACTGCCTCTTTATAGGACTCTGTGGACATGACTTGTAAACACTCCTTTCGTACTATGAAGTATCCAGTTCTTCCACTTATGTTTCTTCTCTTGATTTATTTATTTATCTCTTATGTCCATGCTAATTTCCTTACGTTTCTTGAATTTTGTTTTCTCGTAACAGAACAGTCATTTTAAAGGCCACCAGTTCCTTCTGTCCTACTCACAGCTATGGTTCTTATTCTTCCTTCACTTTTAGTACATGTCATTTTTCCTGCTTGGCTTACTTTCTATCCTGAAGATGGAGGCAGCAGATCCCTCTGGAATGTTAGTACCTATTTACCAAACTACCTAACATTACATCCCAGATGATCATTATCTTTGGTTTATATTATTTATTTATATATTTATTTTATATATTATATATATTTATATATATTGTTGAGTATGGCAGAAATCTTGGGAAAATTGACGCAATTCTTCTCATGTCAGTTCATTATTGTCTTTCTAAGTTAAACCATGCTCATGCTCAGATAGCATCCAAACATTAATGATAGTGTCTTCTCTTTCATTTGCCATCACTCCTTTTGAAACTTTGGTTTTTAATTTAACAAGAGTGGAAAGGTGTGTTTTATATAAGAGTCATGAAAGAAAGGTGATGTTAGCTATTTATGAATATAAAGAAATATCTGTGAACCAGTTAGAAATGAAGTACTATATAACATTTGAATTAAATTTTAAATACCATAGAAATTTGTCAGCTTAATTAAAATGTGCTGCCATGAAATGTCTGAGCATACACATGAGTTAACCATTCTCCACTTGTAAAGCAATAATTTTGCCAGTTATTTTATACACTGATGAAATATGGCATTCCACCATGAAAAGAAAAGAACGCATGAGAATACTTGGGTCCTAGAGAGATAAAGTTAGTGATGAATTCAGAATATTACAAAATGAAGAGTGTTGTAATTTATATAGGTCACTGGGTATGGTTAAGGCAGTGAAATCAAGAAGGTTAAGAAAAGCTGAGTGGAGCAGGGGACAAGGAATGCATATAGAATTTTATGGTGAAAGTGGCACTTTGGAAGATGGAGGAGTCATGTCTTACTTTTTTAAAAATCGTTTAAAATCAGAATAAATAGTAGGACTGGGGTAACTTGATACTGACAAGCATTCACCAAGTAAAGTTGGCCATGTCAAAGCTGAGGCTGTTATTTGCCAGGTTGCCACCATGGCCACCTGAGTTTGATGCCAGGTCAAGTCAAGTGGGATTTATGGTGGACAAAGTACCAGTGGGGTGGATTTTCTCCAAGTAATTCAGTTTCCTATGCTGATTCACATTCCACCAATAGCTCCATACTTGTCTGTCATCCAGGGCTTATAAAATAGGCTCCCTAGTGTCCACTGTACCATGCAGGCTCAATCTCACGTCAACCAAGGAAAAATCAAGTAAAGTTTGTTACCAGTGACTATGGATGAAAACATGGAAGATTACTGTCTTTTGACATGTGACATTGTTTAGCCTGGTATATGTTTACTGATATTTCAAAGGAACGTCTTTCCTACATATACATATAAATAGGAGATATGGTAGCTGCATTTATAAATAAGAGCACGACACTTATGTGGTCACAATACTCAATTAACAAATAAGGAACAAACTCAGTACCTAAGAAAATAGAAGACTTTCTCAGTTATAAGAGTATATATTACTGATAATTTTGTTATTAGTTTGTTGCCAATATAAATCAGCTTCACTGTATCCCTTGAAATATAATCTAGTGATTTGGCTTTGTGTTTGCATGGCTCTGTACATTACATTGAAAATGCTCAATTGTCAGCTTCATTGAGTTAGTTCTATATACTATTAGCAAATAAATTTTGTTACATTTATTATTAGTGATAATGTTCTGCCAGTTCCAACCTGACCACTAACCTGAAAACTTTTAGAAATGCAAGTTTCCATGACACATTCACATTGTAATAATGTCATCACCAATTCTTGTCTGATGTATCATCATAATTCTATAATTTTTCTGTTTTCCTTTGGGGTTAATGAGTGACTCTCTTCCAGCTGACCTGGTACAATTTTCTTAGAAACTTACATTGTTTACATTTTATATGACTGCACAAATTATATATGTTTTAGAATATAAATAAAAATTTTTACATATCATTTGATAGTGACCTGACATATAACCATGAATGACAACAGTGTCATCAGGAAGGGACTGAGAAACACAAATATAGTCACAGTAAGAAGGAAACAGGACTTGCACTGGGCCATTTAGTTTAGAGAATGCTCTGATATTCTGAGATTGTTTAAAATTATGAGAGCAGTGAACATTTGAATTACAGTAATGTTTTGAGAGCGTGGAGAGGATAACTAAAGAATGAAGCCAAAGTTTATATACTTCTGCTTTTAATAAATATATATGTAACTCCAAATTGCTAATGTTTTCAATTTTTGACATGTTTTTAACACAGAGAGCTGAGAATTTGTTGTACAGAGTCTCTCAATTTCTTTCTCATATCTCTGTATGTGGCTATTAAGGACAAGGGATGGAATTTAATTTTTATTCCTTTCCTGAAATTGTACTATGTGGTAATACAGTTGGCTTTATTTTGTCCCAAATCTAAAATGTATTCATAATTATTTACAGAATCCAGGAACAGAGAATTTTGTTTCTTCTTTCTGTTAGGAAATGAACTGAATTTCAATTCAAAATAAATTGTGCTGATGAAGTGATTAAAATAATTCTTGTTCTGAATTATCTGGCAAGTGTTTACTTTTTAGGCTACTCACATAAGTTTGTTTCCAGACCGAGGATATTTGAAAAGAATTCTACAGTCAGTGACAGTGGTTTACCTTCCTTAAATAAAACGAAGTTCTTGTCTACAACTGTGATGCATTTACTATGCTTAAATAAATGAAGTTCACATCTAAAATAGTACAAAATTTTAAATAATCAAATCATATCAAAGTGGACACTGACTCATGACTTGTATTACATTAAAATTATTTTTGATCTGCTTAATGATTTGCAGTGTAAGAAAGTGAATTCATACACTAATTGATTATTCAGTCTGAGTTCAATTCTATCTCAGATAAATATGTAAATTGAACACTTGGGCCCTAAACACAGTAATGATATGTGCTGTACCCAATATTAACATCTACTAACCACTTGTAGCTCTCTTTACAGTGCTAACAGAATAAGGAGTGTAAAGAAATTATCAGCTAATTTGAATATTGTAAACTTGAAAACAAATTAATGAAATGTTATTAAAAATAACGCATTTGTTCTTGCTAAAGAGTAAATTCTGTATTGACAGAAACCAGCCTTCATTTCCCAACAAGAATAACTTAGTTTAAAGCTAACAAATAAATTTATCACCACAGTAGATTAAATACTGTATAGGAGTTCAGGTTCCAAGGAATATAAGAGAACACTGAAATTGTATTGGTTAACATTATAAAATAACACATTATTGTAGACAACATGTGCATATAGCAAGAGGACAGCAAGTGCATACTCTTACACAGCTTGTTGTGCTACTCTATAGAGCATAAAAGCTGCATACCACCAAGTCAGCCAGCTCTTCAACAGCATCCAAAGCAAGCCAGAAATATTTTGAAAGAAGATCATTCAGTCTACACTGGATTTAATCGATTATAATCCATTAATGCATGCAGCTCACTGCTGATACATGTTTTAAAAATCTTTGAAGCTTCAGTACATTTACTGAAGTATGACTAGCTTTCTTTGAAATTTAGAATTATAAGCTGGGAACAAATGGAATTCATCTTAAATTAAATACTGGGCAAAGATTTATTAAAATACATGAAAGGCCTATTACAAAAATAAATGCATAGTTCCTTTAACCATTTTAATGCTATAATGACATGTGAGATTTGAGGTTTTTATGACAGTGACTATGAAGATTACTGTCTTCTAGCATTTGATGCTATGTAGTTTGGTAGGTATCTACCTAACAAACTACAAAATGTCACATCCCAGAAGACAGTACTTACAATCACATGTTCACACGAATATCATTAATAAATCACAACATAAAGCTGCACAAGTGTTATACAGCTATGCAATTGAACTTCATAATTCACTATGCATGTGTGTGTTGAACCAAAGGCAGAAGTTATAACCGGATGGTTTGCTGCATTGTAAGGAAAGTCGTGGTTTTAAATTAAGCAGATACAGTAACAGCAATCTTAAATAAAGAAAACATTTGTATGACTGAGTTATTTCTTTGGAAAAATTTAGCTCTGGAGGATCCATATACAGCAACAGAATGTTTGTGTGTTGTATTGTCTGCAAAATTGTAACAAACCATGACACAACATGGCCTCCTACTAATAACAATCTACATAAAGTCTTTTCATATTTTTTTTTTGTTTTTTTGCTTTTTATTTTTATCATGTATCAGGATAACAAACAAACTCCTGATTGTTTCTCTCTTACTCTCTCTCTATAAATATGTAACAAACTTTTTGTTAGGTAAAAGATCAATCTGCAGTCAACATTGAAAATGGAAATAATTATTAGATACATGTACACACATCTACAATATTTAAATTGAGTGTGTATATACTTAAACAAGTGAACTGACAGTTTGGATTTCGAGAATTGCAGCACAGTTGATATTTGGCAAAAACAACAATTTCTATATGGCAGTATGCTACTTTAAACTAATTCAGTAACCATTATGTTTTCATGCACACACAGAAAAATAAATAAAAAAATTCCTACTGCAATCAAAGCCGAGTAAACAGTATATATGATATTTCTATAGACTCTGTCAGTATTAAGTATCTATTAATGTTTAAGAAGAATACTGCATGTACACCAGGCAGGCCTATGTTAGAGTACACTATGATTATGTTTATAGTTTTAAGTAATGAATATGGCTATATGTTTGTGTGGGTTCGTTCCCCTGTATGGAACAAATGCACAGTACAGTGTCTTTGTATGTCTAATTTTAACTTGACTTACATACTCTATTATGTGCATTTCCATTGCATCCTATGTCCAACCAACAACCTTCACTTTACTTGATATGTGACCCCATCAGCTGATGTTAATGACCACTACAACACCACAGATTAAACAAAAACAAAGATGTTTGTAATGCTAGGCACTTAGAGAACAATGAAACCTTTGTGCCAATGTATGGATACAGCTATATTCTTGTGTACAAGGACTGCTGTCAACAGAGTACATGGCTGATCTAATTCAAGTAACTGCATAAACCTGTCTTCAGCTATGATACTTCTTCCCCACGGGGACATGTTCTCTATTGAAAGGACAGAATTTCTGTATATCAGGTGGGAAAATAATGATGGCTGTAATGAATGAACCTTTTACAGGGGTAATTACTCAGCTGCATGTTGACATATAAGACTCACTCTTTGTGGTTCCTGTCACTGCATTATGCCTACTTGCATATTTCACAGATTCTCTGAGCTTCAGAAAGAGCAGACCTCTACACAGACATATCCCTAAAGTTTTTACATTATGACTGCTCTGGGAAGGTAACTGAGATGCACTCAATGGGAAATAAGCTTATCATGGGGATATATGTCAGGCAGAGAGGAAATGTCCTTGACATACTACTATCACATGTAAACATGCTGAGTGGAAGATCATCAGGTATGGAGTGGCTGGTGAAAAGATAAAATATCAATGACACATATAGCCATCTGCCTTCCCATAGCAGTCATACTGTAAAACAGATATTGATAGCAGTTCACCCAGCATGGATAAGAAATGTTAAACAGATATTGAAAGCAGTTACCCAGCATGGATAAGAAACAGAGACAATTGTTGTTCCCATATCTTTACTAATAATACAAATAAAGAATGATTACTTAATGTTAGTATTACTGAGAACCTTAGAAAGAAATTAGTTATATCTTTAGTGCAAGATTTTACTTCAGATTTCTATCTCAGAAGCTTGCATGACCACGTGCTTGATGACAATGGATTCAAATGATAGTGCAACCTGCAATTGTATAATGTCCTGAGTTTTGTAATAAATTTGCCACTCATTCAAAGACTGCTATGGAGAGGCAGACTAGGAGTGAAGTATGAAATATGGAAAAGAGGCAGAACAGGCTGATGCTAGTGCAAAAAAAGAAGTTATTTTCCATTTGTCTGTTACACTACAGTTTAGAGGCATGTAAAAAATTCAGACAATTGCCGCAGGTTCTGTTCATTTCACTTTTCTTTTCCATTTACAGTACTACTTATTTATACATAATTTAGCCACAGCATCAGTAGCTCAGCTATTCATTGTTGAATGATAGGATGATTATTGAATAATGGTATGTACAAGATATGAAGGAAGGGGTCATGATCTAATTTAAGATGCTGTCCTAACATTCGTTTGAAATGACTGAGTAATATTACAAAAAATTCTGTCAGGATAGCCAATCTCTGGATCCAGATTTGAAACTATAACCTCTTGAATATGAAGCAGAAATTCTACCCACATGTTTCTGATGTTTGGAACTTTTCTGATTTATTCAGTTGCCTTTAAGTCCTACACTGTGGCTCAGTATTTTAAATGATAATGGTGGCATGAAAATAAAAGAATTGGTGGGGAAGTGACTGCAGATTCTCCATTCCTTCTTGTTCTCAATTATGTCAAAAATCTGCATGCTGCATATTTTCACCATCATTGAGGCAAGTATTTCGAATCTGCATGGCCTATTTACAATGCCTAACAGTTTTCTGGCTTAAAAATGCCCATCTATTGTAAACTTTATGATGAGTCCTTGTGTAGTTGGACTGAGATTTCCAATGGTTATGAGACTAGGTGAACCCCAGAGGTATTCTTGACATGGTGAAGAGAATAATCCAATGATCTATTTGAGAAAAGAACACTGGTCATAGCAAGAAACACTGCACCACAATGCTGGAGGAACAGGGGGTAACAATAATAGTGAAGTTGTTTACAGTGAGTTTAAAAATGTAACACTGAATCATATATCTTTACCATGATACACAGAGAGACGTGAAATTCTGTTTTGTCTGTGCTTATTCTTTAGCTTTGTCAGTCCAAACTATGACAATACTACTCATACTGACAAATGCTAAAACTAACACAGAGGTCAGTAAAGTAGGTTGATAGCTGTGTTCTAATATCTGGTACAATAGAGGGTTTTCTTTTTGCCACCATACATGAGCTGATTGTGCTTCCACAGTCTCCTATACGATTGGTGCCAGGTACACTATGCCTGCACAAAAGCACTTATCTTGTGATGAAATCTACAGCATGTGGAGACTTGCCTCAACTTCCTGTATAAGCATTCACTCTGTGGTGCTTGAGAACATCACAACATTCTTAGTACACTAAATCTCCACTTTCTCCAGAACGTTATAAGGGACACTTGTAAAACAGTAGATTAAAATTTAAATCACCATGAAACTAAGCAGGGAAAGAGAGAGGTAAGGAAAGTGACTGTGCTGCAAAAGACTTTCTTTCTCCCTTCACACAGAACAACAAACCACTTTATGTATACACTGTCCTTTTGTTCTTTTGATAAATATTTTATAATTGAAACCCGAGTTGGTGCCTGTCCAATAAAGTATGACATGATACAGTTATTATATCTTGAATGGTATATGTAGATGATGGTCAAGAGAGTCTTCTAGTTGTGATATATTGGTGTACAGTCATATAATGGTGACATAAAATAGTCTATCCAGGGGGGCTCTATGCTGCATTTCATATTCACTTTAGTTAACTGAATATATCACATGGACTTTTCATTCAAAATACAATCACTTTCCTATATGAATTAAGTGAGCCACATGTGTTTTCTGTTCTTCCATTGCTCCATATTTGGAACATCTTGGAATATCACTTAGATGTCTGAATGTGCCAGTAACTAACTGTATGTCGTAAAGTAAAAAAAAAAAGTAACAGACCATGAAGACCCATAGGGTTGTGAGATGTTGAGGGTCCCACATTATCTAGACAATCGGCTCACAGATGGCGGTAAAGTTGTCAGCCTTACACGCCGGCCGCGCTTTTCTCCCCAGAAAAATTTATTTAATTAATTCCTGGTACTCATTTCTGTTAGAGGCTGAGTCAACCCCAGGGCCATAGTCCGGCCGGAAGGATTAGGTCAATTGAAAAAATCCAGTGACCTCATTCGGACTTGAACCCGCGACCTTTCAGCTTGTAGCATAGTGTCTCAACCAACTACAGTGCTTGCGTGTATGTAGTATTACTAAAATATACGTTTATCAACATTTTTAGGATTCTCAGTTTGAATTCTTTGTAATATGTTTTTCCCTCCCCCTTGGTCCATCATCAAGCAATTGAAGCTATAATAGTGTTTTCAGTCTGACATGATTTTTTATAATGTCCTAAGAAATATCCTATTACAGCTGTACCAACATAGGATGATGATGATCCAGTAGCAAGACTGAAACATATAAAAAGGTAAAGTAGTTTTCATTTCATGCACCCTGTTGTGTTATAATATGCAACTTCTGTATTAAAACCGTCACAACACAACTATATCAAGGTCAATGCCTAGTTTGGCTCTGCTACTTGTTTCGGCTACCAAAAGCCATCATCAGGCAAATACATGGCCAAAATATATACACCACTGAACTGCAGTACTAGTAAAATTGGATACAAAAATATTAATTATATTAAAATACTTGGTGTAAAAGTACAATAAATTAGACATATAAAACTTAAGAGTATAAAACAAGATTAAAATTCTTCAAGTGATGCTTTACATCATCGAGTCAGTCGTTGGTTTTTGCGATTTTGTTGTGTTCCCATGGACAAATTGGAGTATTCTATATTTTGTGTATATATAATAAACTGTTTTGGAGGCTCGTGATGTAGATGTAGTAATATTAATGTTAATTATTTAGTCGGTGTCTCATCTTATGAAGTATTGTCCGTTCTGTAGGGAATGTAAACGATGACTCGTGTATATATTTTGGCCATGTAATTGCCTGATGATGGCTTTTTGTAGCCGAAACATGTAGCAGAGCCAGACTTGGCACCGACCGATATAGTTGTGTTGTGACGGTTTTAATAAAGAAATTATAGGTAAAGTAGTTCCTGTGCTTAGCTAATTAAACACTACACTGTGAAAGCATATGGGGGGAGTGGATGTATAGACCCACATTAGCTGGAGGTGAGTGGTCAGCTTCACGCCCTGGCCACTTTACCTCCAGGGAAAGAGCCCCTGGTACCCATTGGATAGGAGGTTGGGTGGATGCCAGAGACAATGTAGAGAAGAGAAAATTATTGCTGCTACTGGGACTTGAATTCTGACCCCTCTGTAATCCAGCCTGTAGCTGTAGAAAGGATTCATAATTTATTATTTATTTAACAATGCTGTCAGTACCTCAGGCTGTAAAGCATTGATGGTATAATGCTTAGTGAGTAATGAACTGGAATTGTTGTGGAAGAAAGCAGTTGTGGCCTAATTTGAGGTACTGTCCTGACATTTGCTTGAGGAACTGAGGAAGACCATGATAAATCTCGGTCAGGGTAGTTTGTCTTTGGACCGAGATTTGAACCTGAGACAACCTGAATGTGAAGCATTAGTGCCAAGAGCTGGAAGATAAAGTTAAGTTATTCACCATGCCATGCAGATGTATACAAGAATGGAAATGGAGCTCCACACATTCATGATGTCAGAACTATATGGAGGTGAGTAGTGAGCTTCACNGGGGGGGGGGGATTTGGGTTCAGTCTGGACACTCTGGAGAAGAAATAAAGTAAAAAATCCTTGCTGTTGCCTGGAATTGGAACCCTAGTCATATAGTCCATAGCCTAGTCAGTATGTTCATTGAGCTCTCTTTGCTTCAGGATTGAAACATGTCAAAAATATAATCGGGCATCCTAAATAAGTGTTAATAAGTGGATACATATTTCTATTAATGCTAATATTTGAACAATGCAATGAGCCTTAATTAAACAGTTTCCTTTGGCGCTAGGGATGTCATAACTGCTATCAACTCAGCATTACAGATGATTCATCAGTCTCAAATTATTATTAACAGTACACTAATATATAATGTAAGAACTCAATGATACAGAGGTTAGAACATGATTTTATCCATACCCTCTCTGAAGCAGGTGTTTACTATGATAAAAATTAGAGTAAAGTATTTCAGAAATGTGCCCAAAATATAGTACAAATTGCCATCATGATGAGAGCTGGTATCAGGGTGAAACCACAGCACTGCTTGTTGTGCTTTCAAAGGTATTTTACAAAATATATTCATACCAACCTATCAGAGATAAACCATAACCAACATTCATGCATTTTATTTATTAATTACAATCTCAGCAAGGTATCATAAGAATATTTAAGATTTTAAGAATGCTTATAAACTTGACAAGGGACTGCTGAAGTATAATATTCAGATAGTTTGGTTATACCACATTGCAGTTATGTCACTTACTTGCCCTCATCAGTCGAAGGCTTCGTAAGAATTTAACAATTATTCCAACTCATCCGTGATACATATTGCCTGACTCCCATCTCTCAGCATTAAGGCAAATCCATACAATGTCAAGACAGTTGTCATAAGTCCTCCAAACAAAATGCTCATTCAGCTGATACTTCACTTTTTATTCCAGAAACACTGCATAAGTCTTTTTCCTTGTCTTGTTCCTTCATGGTATATTCATATTTTAGTTGTGAACTGAAGTTTGTATTCTTGCTGCACTTGTTCCTAGTTCACATGTCCTGGCACTGGAAGTGTCCAGGCAGAAACAGTTTACATCTAACAACTCTGCACACTAACAGTGATGTCCACATGGGGGAATATCGTTGAGTTTTTCCCTGTCTGCACTTGTAGGTTGTGCTTGAGACATGCATTAACAATTTAATTACAAAGACAACAACAATAATAACAACAATAATACGTACAGCTACACGCAACATTGCTTATTGCTTTCACGGAGCTGGGCGAGGCAGCAATCCCAGAACTGCAGATGGCTAGTTATTATAGAATAGAAGTAGTAAAAAAGAGAGACACACATGATATGGAAGAAAGTGTCTTGTTTTTATAATTTTTATTTGTTTGTGATGTTTGGAGAGCTTAATAGCACATAGTAACAACAGAAAGCATTCAGTGTGTTATTCCGTCCCTGTATTTAGTGTTATATGAGTACTTTCTTCTTGTGGCAAACAAAATTATTTATCTAAGATTCATGCTAGTGTGTATGAATATACACTATGCTATCACACGTTGTACACAGCAAGAATTACCTTCTAGCAAAATGATAATTCTGTAATATTTATCATTATTATATACTTTTAAGGAGCAATAATAAATCAGAGAAATAATGTTTCTAGATGTTCTGACAAAATGTCAAGATGTTTTTGTTGATTATAAAGGCTGCATTTTTCATATGAATATATCAGTTTCTGTAAAAGACATGATTTTACTTTCTTGGCTTCCCAAATTCAGAATGTAATTACGCCCAAAGAAAGCTCACGTCTTCTTAAGGTCAGCAGCTTTTCTCCACATTATGTAAATATAAATGGTGTATGGTTTTCTTTGATATAAAGTGCTTGATATTACGAGTATATCACTGGAAAGTATAGCAACTTATTCTTCCTTTTTTTATTGGTGTATAGTTATCTTTTAGTTCTGCAACCTTGCTGTTACTGATTAATCTTAAGTTTAAAATTTATCCTTTTCCTAAAATAAATAATTCAAAACTTTTGAGAAACATGTTACACTCTGCAAAACAACCAAGAAAATTACTTTTGTTTCTCTACAACAATAACCAACATTCACAAAATATATGTATATTTAATATTTTAGGGTATATAGTACTTTATATGTGTTGAATGATATTCATACATATGAAATGATGCATTTTGATGTCTAGCAAAATAACTTAATATTTGTAAATGTCTTTCAGTATTTACAGTACACCAGATACTTCACAGACAACCTAACTGTATATAATGTATGTACTTATATAAATGTATGTATCTGTAATTTAAACAGCGTATAACGATGAATATAAGTAACATTTTCTAGCTGCCACGAGCAATCAACAAGGGCCTTGGGACCGGCCCCAGACCACCTTCCCCTCCCAATCCCCAAACAAATAACTCCACTCTGGCTGTAAAAAAATAGCTTAGTCACCTCTTGACACTAAAAGGGACACGTAATTATCTTGTACTCGAACATGAGCGAGACAGCCACAAAGACAAAGTAAAGCAGGAACATGGTGAAACCCAGCCCCTTGTTCATCTTCCAGTGAAAACAGGCGATGGAAAGGATCACAAATAGCAGCATCATGAAGAGGATGGCTATGGAACACACCATTCCAATACTGTTTACTTCAACAGGCTTACCATAGATGATCCCATAGAGTAACCAAGGCACCGGTAACCTACACACAGAGAACACAATCATAAACATTAGTAACCTTGCTGAAAGTGATATAATAGATTAATTAGCTTAGCACAAGCATCATCTAATTTTAGTTCACCCTGACTTTCTGTCATGACGTTGATAACCAGAGAATTCAAAAAGATTTTTATTTTGATGGCTGTAGAGCTGGTATATAAGTTTATCAGTTATGGTGCTTGCACCCTGTACCTTGCATCAGGTGACAGTGTCCATACAGGAGTATTTTGCACACAATAATAATAATAATAATAATAATATCTTTATTGCTTCAAGAAAAACATACAGGCGACACAATCACCACAGTTGTAGAAGCAGTCCCAAATAGTAAAATATACTATAATAAAACAGTTGCAATAATACAACTTAGTCAATGCTTAGTATAATAAATCAATAATAACTAAAATACGGACATTATAAGCAATTAATAATAAAAGTATACATACATTTATACAGAGTCTACAAAAACTACTACACATAAGTGTATCTAAATAAAACAAATATTCACCTGTAATCTATTTCCTTTCATTTGACCACTCCAAGTATTCATTTATCGAATAAAATGATTGATTTAAGAGAAAATTATTTATAGCTAACTTAAATTTTTTATAATCACTCGATAATTTTCTTAAATTATGTGGCAGATTATTAAATATTTTAATACCCATACAACACACACTATTCTTATATTTGGCCAAATTTATCAATGGCACGTGTAAGCTGGTACTTTGTCGTGTATTTATGACATGTATTTCAGCATTTAGTGCAAACAAATGCATATTTTTCACCACCAGAAGCAAAAGCGAAAGTATATATTGAGAATAAAAAGGCAATATGTTTAAATATTTAAAAAATCCCCGGCAAGAGGCTCTAGAATTTACATTCATAATACTCCTTATAATTCTTTTTTGCACTATGAAGACATCCTTGCTATTAGTGGCATTTCCCCAAAAGGCAATTCCATATACAATTATAGAGTGAGCATAGGCAAAATATATCATTTTTAGATCATTAATAGATAGTAACGATTTCAGAGACCTAATGGCAAAGCAAGCAGAATTTAATTTCTTTATTGTTTTAGATATATGTCCTTGCCAAGATAAGGATGGATCCAAAGACACCCCCAGAAAGTCCATAACTTGTGTACTATTAATGTCAGAATGTAAATACTTTATAGGGGAGTTTACAATATGTTTCCTTATCGTTGTAAAATACATACAATATGTTTTATTAAAATTTAATGTCAAGGAATTTGCCTGAAACCATCTCATCAATTTCTCAACAACTAAATTAAAACATTCTTTAAGCTGATTAGGATCTGAAGTAGATACTATTAGACTAATGTCATCTGCAAATAGGATGGGTTTTGACATATTATTTACTGCTGCTGGCAAATCATTTATATATAATAAAAAAAATAATGGCCCAAGAATTGATCCCTGTGGTACTCCCAATCTGATCTGTTTCCACTCAGAAAAATATTGTATAGCTTGTTTATCCTTAATTACTACTCGTTGGTATCTATCACTTAAATATGAGGTAAGCAATTTATGAAATATACCTCTTATACCATAGAAATCCATTTTCTCAAGTAAAATATCATGGTTCACACTATCAAAGGCCTTTGTTAAGTCACAGAAAATACCACCGACCAGTTTTCTGTCATTAAGTGCCTGCATAATATTATTAAGTAAACTAAGAATAGCAGTATCCGTAGATAGATGTTTCCTAAATCCATGTTGCTCAGCAGGCAATATATTATTAAGTACTACATGAGCATACACTCTATTATATATAACCTTTTCAAATATTTTAGAAAAGGATGTAAGCACAGAAATTGGTCTATAATTAGATACTTCAGACGCATCACCTTTCTTGTGTACCGGATGTATTTGTGAGTATTTTAACCTTGAGGGAAATGTACCTGTGGCCAAGGACCTATTACATATGTAAATAAGAGGGGACATAATATATAACATACTTAATTTTATTATCTTCGTCGATATTTCATCATAGCCATAGGAACTTTTATTTTTAAGGGATTTAATAATATCACTTAATTCTTTGTAAGTTACAGGTTCATATAAAATATTATTACTGGGTCCTAAAGGCAATGAGGATAAATAATGACGAAAATTATCATTGCTTGATATTGGATCCAAGTTAATACTAACATTATTTAGCTTCTTAATTGTTGTAGCATCAAAGTATAAATTGAAAGCTGTTGCTATACTTTGACTATCTTTACATTCCATTCCCTCTACAATTAGTGGTGGGGGATCACGAATATTTTTACATTTGCCAGTTACATTATTTACCATACTCCACATAGTCTTAGTTTTATTATTAGATTTGGCAATCAGTCTATTATAATGCATTTTTTTTTCAGTTTTTATAACTTCCCTCAGTATTCCACAATATTTTTTATAGTAGGCATAAAGTATAGGATTATTTGAGTTCCTGCTTAAGATATAAAGATTTCTTTTATGTTGGCATGAAATTCTAATACCAGCTGTTAACCATGCCTTATTATTATATTTACTAAATAATTTTTTGATAGGAAAACAATTATTAAAATTTCTCAAATAAATATTAAGAAAAGCATTAAATATTTTATCTACATCTTCATTTGAAAAAATTTCTTCCCAGGTTTCAAAACTTAAATTAAGTTTAAAATTCTCAATACTAGTTTTATTTATCTGTCGCTTATTATACCTACAAAATTTAGAATTGTGGACTTTTGAGTTATTTAATACCAGTACTTGTGCATCGTGGTCAGATAGGCCATTTACCCCTGGCATGATAACATAGTTAAAAAATTTATATTTATCAATGAATATACCATCAATAGCAGTAGAAGACTTATTATCAATCCTTGTGGGGAAATTAACTATATTAAACAGATTGTATGAAGCCAAAAGAGAGTCAAGCTGAGTTCTATTATTACTCTCACAAAGGTAATTTATGTTAACATCGCCACAAAGGATTATATTAGTAGAAATGGAGTAAAGCTTATTTAGTACAAGGTCTAAAGTACTTATGAAATAAGGAAGTTTGCCAACTGGGGATCTATATATTGATATTATACAGTATGTAACCGATGCTAGACGTAACTTAATAGCACATACCTCAAGATCCTGTTCTTTACAATATTTTTCTAAATCAATGCTTACAAATGATAGTGAAGAGTGTACGTATATACATACTCCTCCCTAATTATATTTGCTTCTACAATAACTGGCTGCTAAGGAATAAGGACTACTACATAGTTTACTAATTTCTTGCTTGCGCAGATGATGCTCAGTAAGACATAAGATGTGCGGGGATTCATTTAACCAATATGCCAGTAACTCATCCATTTTACCATTCAATGATCTAATATTCTGATGACATATCATAAACGGTACCTTGTGTTCAGTACTAGATTCCCTTGATGTTCTTTTCATATTGGAGCTTGGGTTTAAATTTGCCATAAAAAATCGCCCGTTCTGTTAGTAGGTACCTTTTTTTGCCTGCTTGACACTCTACATGCTTTACCTCCATTCTCTATATTGCCCTTAGACACAGTGTTACTAAAATCACTATTGGCAGAAGTGGCCTCTAACTCCAAGGGCAATACCTGGTTGTTTTTCCAGTCCAATGTAATGGGTATAACCTCAATAGGCTGGAACAATCCATCAATTACTGAGGCAAGTTGCTTACAAATAATTTCTTTACCTAGTCCATTCAGGTGGTACCCATGCCTAGTATAATAATCTCTATCCTTAGGAGTTTCCAAAATAGTGACATGCTTTTGAAACCTTGTGCATTTCCCTATTTTCCTATTTACTTCCATAATAGTCTGTGAAACTATGGTGTTTCATGAAAGAGCTACATATACTGGTAGAGACTTTAATCTTGACACTTGAGATTCAAGGGATGGAGGAACTGTAAGGGAAGAAAGGGACAAATACAGACATATCTACTGTGTATAACAACAGTTCAGAATGTATTGGCCGCTAGCATACTGTCATGTAGTATGGAGTGACTATAGACAGGATTTGGATTGGTGACTCGATTTATTGACCGTTGCATAGAAACGGCTCTACTGAACCGTCCAACGGTTCTTCTCCGTTAAGTTCCTTGGAGTGGCCTCTCTGGACACCAGGATGCGAGTCGGTCCTTTCTTCCCCGCTGACGTCCTTGGCTGACGTCAGAATCACGTGTCCCCCCCCTCTCCTTAGCGTAATTGCGAGCCTTTGTGGTAAGTCAAGATAAGTGATCGTTCGCTTCTTCACTTACATCTTCGTCTGGTAACATCACTATGACTAAATTTGGTTTTGGAACAATTAAGTTGATGATACTGAAATTTTGTTTCGGCATGTAGTGAGGATCGAAGGGGGAGAAGCGGCCCTCATGAGCTAGTTGGGGCTGGCTGGGTCGTGAGGTAAATGTTTGAGTTTCTTGGGCCAAACTGCAAGTAAGTGACTTACTGGATTTGTGCACGCTGTAAGGCATATTGGCTTTGGTTGTATACACCGTGTGGCGTGGTTTAGTTGATTTGCTGCTCCGTGAGGCACGGTGGAATTTTGGTTTTTGTTAGAGGTTGTAATAACCAGTAATTGCCCTTCAGGCGTGTTTCACCTGTTTACTAGGTTATCAATGTACTTCCTTGTGTTAGGAAAAGTTGATTGAGTACATGTGTACTGGATGTTTTTGGATACGCCATGAGGTGCGGCACAGTTGATTTGGTGCGCCGCCAGGCGCAGTGTAATTCTGCTTCAGTTGGCCATTGTATGTAAAAACCAGTAACTGCCCCTCAGGCATGTTTTATTTGTATACTCAGGTTATCAATATATTTCCATGTTTTAGGAAAGTGTTTGCGTATAGGTACACTGTGTCGCCATATGTTCCATACTAGCTCCTGCCTAGTTGATCCGCCCAGCTTGGCCTGTCGTACTAACCTGGGTTTTCCTCTCTTGAGATCCCTTACCCAATCTTAGGGAGGCATACTGCACCATGCCAACAAGCAAATCGTTTCTTATGAGCCTGTCCCTTACCTGTATAGACAGGGGACACAGCTCACTACATGCTACAATAATTTTGTAGGGCTCAACTTGACTGAACAAAAGCAATTGTGTGTTGGCTGAGGTAGTAGTTGCTGATCCATGTTGTTATCACAGCTTTAATGGTATGACTTCCTGCATTCCTCATAACTCTTAAGATTACAGTCCTATACTACACACATTTCTTTGATGCCACTATTTTGTATGATGTTCTGAAGTAATTCTTTATCACATGAAGGTAACAAGCAAGGAGTTCTAGCCATCCACTTCGCTGTATCGTATGATACAGAACTAACAATTATGTTCTTTCCTATTCCTAGTATAGTTCATTAATACATACTGTTTTGCAACCTCCATCAACACTTATCACACTACACTTTCACCTAGTTGTTGCAATATTCTTAGCCTTTCTCCCCAGGATTATAACATATGGGTACTCAAAATGTGCAAGTAAGGACCATGGTTTTGTTAACATATATATTTAATATAAATGTTAACAAAATGATGGACCTCAACTGGACAGATTTTATTTTGATGGATCTTTGGAAGTCAGCTTTCTTACTCACAGCATCAAGATATTAGAACATTAAAAATTTCTGTCTTTTGGGATGTAATGCCATGAGCCCACTGAAAGTCAACTGACACTTTGGAGGACCATCTAATCTTCATTTTCAGGGTTGAACAATAAGCCAAGCCAGAAACCAGCTGGTATCAGGCAACAAGCCTGCAATCCTGCTTCCTGCCTGCTAAATGTTGGTTTCTGGCTTTGTTTATTCTTCAACCCTGAAAATGGTGGAAAGCAAGCTTGCTGTAGGCTTGCTGCCTCCTTCATGCTGTTTTCTTGCTTGGCTTATTCTTCAACCCTGAAGATGTAGATGACATGTTCATCTGAAAGGTCAGTTGACTTTCAACAGGTTCACAGCATTATATCCTATAACAGAAAACTCTTCCTAATCATGACTGTTAGAACCTCAAATTGTACTTATTATGACGCTATTGTTACACCCTTCACATTATTACTACAGTAGTACCACATAGAAAACAAAGGTCACAACGTGGCACTTTTCTCAAACGCTATTACTATAGCATTTTTGAGAGGACTATGTCACTGCACTGAAACACTTGTTACACATGTCACTAATAAGTGAATGCACATCTAAATGTGTATGATGCCACAGATTTCAGCAATAAGCAATGCCTGCTGGACATTAAGAGATTGTTTTAAAGAAACACTGATTACACTTGGTGTGACAGTGAAATAAAATATCTGTTAATTTTCCTTGAATGTTCTAGGTATGAATGTTGGTGCATATGGGCAATGTTAGCATAACATCAGTGTTTTGTGCACATATCTTTATAGACATGTGTACTCACAGAAGTTGGAATATTCTGCTTTAACTATATACTCTAATTTGAATAGAATTTTATTGATTGATGACAGATAATTACCAGTGTTTCAGAGATCTCCGTGCTCTCTGTCACCAGGACTGATGTGGTGAGTGACAATATGTTGCTGATATTTATACCAGTTTGTCAAATTGATGACGAACTGCTATGAATATCAGTGACATATGGTCATTCACCATGCCGATCCTGATGGTGGAGACCAAGGAAATGTCTGAAACGTTCGTTTTTAGTTTGACACTGATACAGCTGATCACCTGTAAAGATTTTTGCATATTTATTCGTCGTTAAAACTTCAAATCTTACATATTTTATATGGTTCTTTCTCCAAATTGATGCTCTTCATTTTGCAGCACCATGTGATGAGAAACATAAATTACGCACCCAACAGTGACATCAAAGATGTTGCTTCCTACTGAGGAGGACACAGCCATGTCACCAAAGCCTTTCCTCGCTACAATCACACTTGTTATGAGGTCTGGTATGGAAGTACCTGCTGCCAGGAATGTTAAACCCATCACCTGCAACATGATTGAGGTTCCAACCACTATTACATATGAGAGTTACATTTCTCAGATACAGAATTTGTCAGATGTCAATAAAATAAGGAATGACCCATAACATATGTAAAGAGACACGAAATATAGGATACAATATATACAAAGAATGTAAAATGTGATTATCAGGGCCCGGATTTTGATGACATGTCATCTTTTTTTCCTTGTATCCTATGCGATGCTCTTAAATATATAAATCTCGGATATGAGCTGCTGGTTACAGAAATGTAAATTTTATAGGTAATTTTTTGTCATTTTTTGACATTTTTAGGTTCAAGGTCATTTTTTTCGTTTTGGGGGTAATTTTTTGGCAAATTTTTGGACTTTTAAGGGTATTTCTTGTCATTTTTTGGCCATTTTAGGGTTTTTTTCATATGTTTTCTGAAATATGAATAACATGGAAGCGAAGTGTTCTTTCTTTTCTCCTTTACATCATTTTTCTGGATTTTTTCGGTCATTTTATAGGTAATTTTTTTAATATTTTCAGGTCATCAAAATCCGGGCCCTGCATATTACATTTTTGGGTCATATTTTAGGTCATTTTTCTGGATTTCTTCGGTTATTTTATAGGTCATTTTTTAAATATTTTCAGGTCATCAAAATCCGGTCCCTGGTGATTATAAATGTTTTGACTCATTAAATTCTCATCAATAGAATAAAAGAGGTGTATTTTTACATATCTTTTTCATACTCATATTGGTCACTGAACGAGCTAAGTTCTGAGCTATGAAGGTGCAATCCCTCAATTACAGAACGTTATGATATGTCTCTTAAATGGGACCTCCAGATCTCGTTTCTGAGGATTTGTTTTCATATCAACTGCCCATTACCAATTTCACAGAAGCTTGACATCTCATCGTATTCTGAGAAGTTTAAGCTCATCTGGCACTTCTTACATTCCTTAAGATCCATTTTAATATCACTGTACTCATGCATAATCACCACAAATTGCTTTTCCTTTGAATATTTTCAACCAAAATTTTATATGCATTCCTTGTTACCCTAGGGTGTGTAATGCTTCGCCCATCTCCTCCTCCTTAATTTAATCACCCTAACAGTTTTGTATGGAGAGTTCGAATTTGGAAGCTCCTCGTTATGTGATGTCAGTTTTTCTACTACTTCCTCTTTCTTAGTTCCAAACTTCCAAATACTTTCCTTTGCAGCTGCTACAACAGCGTGCAATTTGTACTGACCTCGGGTGGTATCCGTATGGTATCGCCTGATACGTTGGCCCACCACACCATCAAATATGAGTAAGCGGCTATCCACACAATGCTCCCAAGGAACGTGATAGGGAAGAATTTCTTTCCTGCAACAGACAGCATATACTTAAAAAATTCAGTATTCAGACATGCAAAATTATTATCTAGGATATAACACTGTATAATCTGGTGAAAGTCGGCTGATATTTAAGAGGAACATAGTGCCTCCATATTCAGTGCTTTCTGCCTTCTTCATCCTGGTTTCTCAACTGGTTTCCTCTTCGACCCTGAAGATGGAGGCGACGTGTTCCTCCAAAAAGTCAGTTGATGTTCACTGGAATACACAGCTTTGAATCCTAGAGCACAAAACTCTTCACAGCCATTGCTGTGAGAACCTGAAATTCAACGTGTAATATTGTTGTTGATGAAAATCTATAAGGCACTAATTGCTAACCATACATCCATGGACACCTTGAAGCCCTCTGAAGCACATCTTGGTTCCTACAAGACTTCAGAGTGCTCATGATAATTTTTTTAATTTACCATGATGGTCGTAAATAACGTGATGATTACTACAATACGAACTAAGTCTCTGTCTAGGGTTGAAGCCAACATTTACGTATATTTGGTCCAGATGTTATGCCAATTGAGATGTTCTTACGTCAATGATGTTCTTTCAGAAAATGATTCATTCTCAACTGGTTCTGTCTGTGAGATGAGGTGTGTTAAAATAGCAGTTTTGGAAAACGTCTTGATGTCAAAACACAAGGTGTAAAGCTGGCCTATTCATATTATAAGTAAGTAAAGTAAGTAAAGTAAAGCTATCCCTGTAACAGGCCGTGAGCGCTGAGGGTCCCACGTTATCTAGACCAGGCATGTCCAGCTTCAAACAGGTTATGATCGACTTTTTAGTGTCAAAACTGCCAGTGATCTACCACTCCCTCCTATCATCGTACCTCGCTTTAAACAAAATTATTGGTAAAAATATTATTTCACGTGATAAGGATAGAGTAGGGACATTCCAACAGTTCACTTAACACAAGTGTAAAGCAATTTTCATGTAAGCTGCATAAGAACAGAAAATAGGAATGACTAATACGTATTTTCCCTTCAAAATCTGAATACAATCATATTATATTACAAATGAATTTACATGCTTTTCACGTATAATTTCTTTATAGGCCTACGAGATCGACCAAAAATCGTCCGCGATCGACCGGTCGATCGCGATCGATGCGTTGGACATGCCTGATCTAGACAATCGGCTCAAAGATGGCGGTAAGATTGTCAGCCTTACGCGCCGGCCGCGCTTTACTTCCCCAGGAAAATAATTTAATTAATTCCTGGTACTCATTTCTGTTAGAGGCTGAGTCGACCCCAGGGCCATGGTGCGGCTGGAATGATTAGGTCAACTGAAAAAATCCAATGACCTTATCGGGACTTAAACCCGCGACCTTCCGGCTTGTAACATAGTGCCTCAACGAACTACGCTACAGCGTGCCCCTTATTTAGATTCCAGTTTATTTCTGAGAGGTTCTTATGATTGTCGCTATGCATTTTAAGCTTCTCGTAGGCGATTTCGACCCCTGATGAGGCTCGTGTAGAGTAAAATTAAAACCTGTAAGTGTTGGGTTTCAAAGTATCAAAGACCAAGTAGGTCACAAGCTATTTACAAGGTTTCCGAGACAAGTTGATATGGTCTTGAGATATACTACACCAAACATGGCTTCACAGAGCTCACGTTAATGAAATATCATCCTCAAGATCATCATTAGCTTTCGGACGTCCCCTATCAATTCGACGTACCGTTGTGTATGTTACAATAACCGTCTTGAGTCTGCGCCTTCTACTGGGGTTCATTAGTAGATGTTCAGGCTGTATACATTATTAATAATTTTTCAGTGTCTTTCTACCATGTTAAAGTTTACATTTCGCTTAATGTTGTCATGTATGTGGCCATAAAGGCAATGATCAGAATCACGTTATCAATCATATTATGTAGAGTATGCCACGGTTTTCTATTTTGTATTGTACGTCTTTTGCGGCTGCATATTTTGTCGTGGATACTGTTTGGGTTATTTGTGCCCTGATGACCGGCGTGTATGGTCCAAGTAACTAGGACATCATCCACGAAATAAACACTGCTGATAAACAAATGTTGCAGGAAGCGTAAATTCTATACGCCCTTTTTACTTTTTATATACTTATTTATTGTGTGCTTAATGATACTGTCAGTTGCCGATAATACGAATGTCAAGGTGATTAGTGAGAAATGAATTGTAGAGGGTGTAGAAGGGGGAGGCGGTGACCTAGGTGAGGTACTATCCTTGCATCCGCTACGAGAGATTGGTGAGGACCATTAAAAATCTCCGGAAAGATAGTCCGTGTCCCTAGCGAGATTCGAACCGTGCACTTCCTGAATACAAACGAGAAGTTTTGCCGCTTGAGACAGTTTGCTCTCTAGCTGTGTTTAAAACCAAGTTTTCACACTCGTAACAATTTAATCGTGTTCCTCTCCCGGTTTCATTTCTTAATGTTCCGCTGTAATGATGAATTTTGATGTCAGAACATCAGTTTATGCACTGTTACAGTCGTTTCGCTCCGAGCCTTGAAATGTATGCATCAAGTTCAACTGTGTGTTGTCAGAGCCATTATTGCTGTCGCAAAGCTGTGGGAACAATACAAATGCTTCTTCGCAGCAACATAAACATTAAGAAGGCAGTAGAAAGCATGAGGACCCCAAAAATACTCTTAATTTCCATTCCAGTTGAGTTTTAATAATCACAAAAAATTAAAACACGTCATTTTAACCCAGTAAATGTTACAGAGAATTCAATATAGTACAAACGGAAATGAATAGATAGGAATATCTTAGAGAATTCCTCTTTGACAATGGCTCTGTAGTTGCATTTTGCGTAACACGACCACCGTTGACGGGAATTAATGTAACCTGAGACATAAGTATTTGCTAGCAACGCAATAGCACACCGAGTTTATGATGACTCTCCCACCACCACCCCGAACATTGGAATGGGGACTATATGCGCCTCCATTACATTTTACTGTCTGTGGGGGAGGGGGGAAGTCAGAATATTTGCTTGAAAACTAAGTTTACAGTTGTTTGAGAATATTTTTACAGATCCCCCTAAAGTTATGGGCCTCTGAACGATAGAAGAGTAATAACAAAAATTATTTTTAATTCTTGGTACTAATATCCGGTATATATCCCTCGCTTCTCAATTTTGATTTTATCCAGAAATCCCAGTGTTGGTTGTTATCGCCCCCACCCTCGCCAACGCCCATGATATGGACTCTTCCTATGGGAACAACGGATCTTTGACAACCTATATAGATCCGCTACTGGGCTATAACTCTGACGGATGAACTCAATATGCTGAGGGTGTTTGAGAGCAGAGTCAATTTGGACCTAAGTAACAGGTGGGCGGAGAGAATTTCAAACTGAGGAGCTTCGACTGTGTACTCTTCAGCAAATATAATTTTGGCGATCAAAGGATGGAGGACGAAAATTCCGGGGAATTTGTAAAGTGCGGGTGAGGTAAGAAATGTATATATAATTGATTCGATAGACATTAACGGAATAGAATAATAATAATAGAATAAGAATAGAACGGACGTTGGAGGAATAGGGTGCGACTATGTGGACTGGATTCAACTGGCTCAAGATGAGGTCCAATGACGGGCTCTTACGAACACGATAATGAAGAGATTCACAAGAACCGAAAATTTATTGACATTTATTTATTTATTTATGGAACTGTCAAAACAAACCTGCAGTTAGTTAAATCAGCGACTGGGAATAATCGACTCGCCCTTCTCCCCAAGGAAAAGCACAGGATAATTTTAAGAAAGGTAAAATAAAAAGAAATTTATGTGTAAACGTCAGATATTGAGACGTGGCGCCAAGCCTTTGAATGACGTCAGTGAATCCGTAATATGAAAAATGTAAGTCGCAAGATGATGCCTTGAGGCTTTCCAGTTTGTTTTCATCTTTGTGGATAGTAAGTGCAAATGAATATTGACAATGTCTCCTCTGGCATTCTATCTAAATATTCTACCATTGTTTCTATGATAACTTAATTTTTTTATATAGAATTATAATGTATGTAAATCTTTTCGAATTTTACAATTCCTTATCCTATCCCCGCTTGCATTTGGTGAGACTGTGACGGCTATTAGTATGATTTTGCGACCCTGAAGTAGAAACAGAATGAATAAGCCATAGCAGAGTTGTTTTCTTGCAGCTTTTCTAAAGTCCAAGAAATGTCATGTTGCAGTAACGCTCTGGAAAGGCAGCGCCATAGCTCAAGCGGTTAGTCGCTGGCTTCCCACCGCGGCGGCCCGGGTTCGATCCCGGGTCTGGTCAAGTGGGATTTGTGGTGGACAAAGTGGCGCTGGAGAATGTTTTCTCCGAGTACTTCGGTTTCCCTTGCCAATCTTCATTCCACCAATTGCNATAATAATAATAATTTAATCTTGCATCGAATTAAATTGGAGGTACTTGACAAGTACAAACAGAAAGCAAAATTTTAATGCGTTTTGTTGCTTGTTGTCGGGCCAAAATATTGGCCGTGGGCTTATTTTGTTCACCCCTACTCTAGCGGTAACCCGGTTAGAAACTCAGAAGGACTACCATCTAACATGACTGAGGTTTGCTGAAATTTCCTCAGTCTCTCAAAAACAATTGTCGTGACTGTAATTTGAAATAAGCCACCGTCCACCTCCTTCCTGACCCTTAGTAACAATTTCCCATCTCATATGACGATATATAAATTATGACACTGAATAGCATCAAGAAATCAATCAATATTATCCCTGAAGATCAGTGTATTTTCCGATCTGTTGCCGTATAGTCTGGCACAAGGCTACCAGTGTTTCAGAGAACCTACTGCCTCCATCTTCAGAGCAGAGTTACTCCTTTACACTTATTCTTCTTCTCTGCAGATGGAGACAGCAGATTTCGCCGAAGCTATATCGCGTAATATCCCAGAAGTAAGAAACTCAAATCTCTCCATATTTTTCCCTTCAGTTATTAAAAACGCTTATAGTGGATCACCGCACTTCCCAGTACAGTAGAAGTAACTGGGATAAAACGTAAAAGGTAAAGTTATTCCTGTAACAGGCCGTGAAGGCCCATAGGGTTGTGAGACGTCGAGCCTCCCACATTTCTCTAGACAATCGGCTACAGATGGCGGTGAGGTTGCCAACTTTACGCGCCGGCCGCCCTGTACCCCGAGGAAGATTCCTGGTACTCATTTCTGTTAGAGCCTGAGTCGACCCGAAGATCTTAGTCCGGCTGAAAGGATTAGATCAATTGAAAAATCCAGTGACCTCATCGTGAATCGAACCCGTGACCTTCCGGCTTGTAGCACAGTGCCTCAACAAACTACGCTACTGCTTGCCCCTGTCACTGGGATAATATTAATGATATAATATGCTCTTGTTTTGTTTTATCACACATCAGTAAATAATTGAAGCCATTTCCGAATACTTCCGTTTTCGTGGTTCCCCTTCGATGCGAGGAGCGGAGACGAAAGTTGTGTAACACCAAATGGTGTTGGTTTGGTTTCTTATCTCAATGAGTGACGTATATCGGGATATTGGTCTGCAGTACAGTAGGCAACTGCCCACAAAATGAACTGTATCTTGCATACATGAAACCTTACTACAGCCGTCACAGCAAACCCAAACACGCGGTCATTAATGTAGTTAACGTGCCCATAATGGAAATTTGCATTTGTGTTACTGCGTAATTTGAGCGCCAGGATGAACTGGGGTGTAATGCGCCTCGTTTCATAGCCCTTTTCTGATTTCCGGCAGCAGGGTGCAACTAGAAGCTTGGTGTAAGTTTTGAGGTTTTCACGGCGGTGACTATGAAGAAAGCTTGGTGTTCGCCCTGACACGATGCATATTACAAACGAGATACACCGCTTTAAAATAAATCACACTTTCGCACTCATCTATGGTGTGTGGCTTACAAGTAACAGGACACATCCTGGTTATCTCTTTATCACTTTAAAATAAATGACTACATACATGAGAGTGAATCTGTAAGCCGGAAGAGCTCAGACGTTATAATTGCTAGCTGAAGGCTGGATCACCAAGTTTCAATTTCCGATAGGGACTGCCGTTTGTCTCTTCATCATCTCACGCAGACATACCCACCCCCTGTTTGATTATTTTCCTGGTATATTTCGCTGTGACGTAGATCCTAATGTGTAGACACTTCTATGGTCTACCTACATACCAGTTTCTTTATTTTATTCCATCATCACATTAGCTAGTATGGACATACAGTATATTTTTTGTTTCTTACAGCATGTTTCCGCTAATTAAGCCATCGTGAGTTCTTTAATTTTTTTACATTCACTTGTATTCGTCTGCTAGCACACCTATTCCTACATTGGTTAGTGTTTACATATTGGAATACTGGATTTTAGTTACATGTAATGCCGTCATATATAAAAATGTGTGTCCACATCTCAGATTAAATAATAACGTTAAAGCTGTCCCTGTGCTTAACTAATTAAGCACTATGATATGAAGGCGTATGGAAGAGTGGATGTATAAATCCACATTTTCTTGGTCTCGGCACTAGTTGGAGGTGTGTGGTCAGCTTCACGCACCTGCAGCTTTACCCNGTCCCTGTGCTTAACTAATTAAGCACTATGATATGAAGGCGTATGGAAGAGTGGATGTATAAATCCACATTTTCTTGGCCTCGACACTAGTTGGTGTGTGGTCAGCTTCACGCACCTGCAGCTTTAACATCGGGGAAATAGCCCCCGGTATCCATTTGATAGGAGGCTGGGTGGATCCCAAAGCCAGTCTGAACGACTTGGAGAAGAGAAAATTCTTGCCACCACCGGGAGTTGAACTCCGACCTCTCGGTCGTCCAGCCCGTAGCCAGTCACTATACAGACTGCGCTATCCCGGCTCATAATTGTTAAAGTTTTAAATCATTAAAATTAATCACATATTAATGTTTTCTATGCTTTTGTTTGGATGTAGTAGTTGTGTGTAGATTACATATATCTTCTACTGATGTATTTCTCCGGGGTTCTTCCTGGTCTTGTACTGATGTTCTTTAGTGTGTGTTTTATTGGCTTGCTCGAGTAGGTATGTGATTATGTTTTCTCCTTATTTGTGTTTGTTGTATTTGGGAGGAATGTTGTGTTTTGTATGTGGCGATTGTGAAAGTGATACCTGATGATGGCTTAATGAGCTGAAATATGTTGCAAGAAAAGACGAATGTGGGGTGTGTCCATACTACCAATTGTGGTGACGGAATAAAATATTGTAACGTGTTTCGTTACAGAATACGCCGTAGAGATCGTTAATTGGTTTATTGAACAATCTACAAATATCGGCTACAATTAATTATCACAATGTTACGGGATTCCACACTTTACAAACCCTACAACAAAATCTCTTAACACTATCTTCAAGAGTCTTCACGTATTAATAACGCGGGAGCTATACAAGTCTCCCTGAATTACACACTCCAGATATGACTGGTTATCACTGGTTATCGCACACGCGTCTGTAGCTCGTAACTTGTGAACTGAGAACTCGTTGATAACGCACTCTCACTTGTAACACGCCGCTGGCTAGTAGGCTTGCTCGGAACTAACTCGGAGGTAGCTCGAGGACTCACTCTGAATAGCCTTCGCTGCTCCTCATGTAGCCTCGATCGGACAATGCAGAAAACGGCCACGTAATAAGCACCCTTGTTGCCTGACGCTGTGTTGCTAGCAACGCTAGCGGTAGTAACCGCTGTTACCACCGTCTTCTCTCACAATCCTGTTTACCCGTGCTGCCCTTGGTGACGTCATCGCTGTTGACTCGCTTTGCGTAGCGACCAGGATGCTAGGACTCGGCTAACTTCGGCTCACTTCGGCTTCGCTCGGCGCCGCTCGTGACGTCACCGCGGGGAGAGTTTCGGGGTGATTACTCGCCTATTACGCGAGCGCTACGTTACCGCTACGTGCAGCTGGGGAGGTAGGGGTCAACATGTCACAATGTATATATATTTCACGCACATAATGACGCTACCATATGTTTCTGTCTACATATTGAGGTTCATTGGTTCATCAGTTAGAGCCATCTCACCGAAAGCTAATGAAGAAACTTCTCACGGCCGCCATGTTACTACTTTACATTGTTCAGAAATTATCTCAACAAAAGTTTCAGTTTTCTTTGTCTGTTACCAAATATTATTTCAGGATCCTAAATTAAGTGTCGTTACCACCTCAGAAGTTCTCACTGATATTTGAAAACATGACGTTCTAGTGGTCTTCATACAAAGTTTTTCGAAAGTCAACCAACTGGTTAAAATGGAGGTCTCACGCACGCGCAGACAGAAAAACAGAAAGTATGCTAAGAATGCATTTATACTAACATCTCAACATCTGATGGGTATAATTTACTCTCACTGACGTTAGTATGCAGCGTAATGGCTGATGTCAACTTAACGAGTGCTGAATACAGTAACCACACCGCATAAGTTCTAACAGACTTGTACCGCGTGTCCGAGTCCTGCTCCCGGCATTGATGTTTCTGTTTCGTCGTGCCTTGTCCTGTACAAGCAGAGATCTCATATGGTCCAGTTCGGCACCCGGGCTATTGAACCGACTGCACATCAGATCAAATTAACAGGCCATTCTACGTCAGGATTTCTGCGGCAAGGGGACGGGAAAAGCATGTGTCTCTAATGTGGTCACCTAGAGAGATATCAGGTTCATAAGCCTTCTTCAGGGTGAAACGTTGAAAAGAGATATATTTTTTATAATTTTTAAATTAAAAACTAATTTTCATAATTTTGAGACAGCGAACTCATAAGGACCAAAATTATATTCGACCGAAATATTTAATGCCGACTTCTAATACGAATTTTCCTCGTAATTCGTTGAAGAGTTTTGGAAATGAAATATATGGGCAGAAGTGCGAACAGAAAAGACATTCCCATTATGCTCTCATTTTATATAATACTTGCAAAAAGTGCATTGGGATAATAAAGATCTCGCCATGACAGATGTGAGGATATGGATTGTGGTCTTCTGAGCTATAACACCGTGCAATCTCATAGGCGTAAGTGAATATTTTACTCTGAAGATGGAAGCAGCAGATCCCTCCTAACGTCAGTAATCTATTTCATGATCCCAGTCTAGATATCATCATTCCTTTGAACTACAGAAAGAACAGAACAGATTGTGGACAAAGTGTTCGGACAATGTAAAAAATGAGCAGGGATTGTGAGACGCGGTGAAGACCTGGAAAAACGTTTCAGTTTAAAGAAAGTAAAACATGTCACATGGGACGAAGTTAGCACTCGATAACGGTGAGAAATGTCTCGGCCAAAAGAATCACGAAAGGGAGCCACCTAGCAATTTCTCCTGCCAAGGACGGTTCGAATATGTCGGAATCACGTCTAAGATATCCGTAACCTGAGGCGGTTTATGTGTGCCTTTTGACTCTCAACAATTGTTCAGGAAGGACCCCATAATTTACATAATAATTCTGCCATCAAACCGAAAAATTGTTTAACTTCATATATGTATGTAAGATTTGAGGCTTTCACGGCGGTGACTATGAAGAAAGCAGTCTTCTGGGATTTGGCACCGTGTATATGTGGTGTTAACCGACGTTTCGGAGGAACGTATCGCCTCCATCTTCAGGGTAGAAGAAAAAATATAAGAAATCCGCAAGCGAGGAGATACGGTCTCCTCGCTTGCGGATTTCTTATATTTTCTTCTACCCTGAAGATGGAAGCGATACGTTCCTCCGAAACGTCGGTTAACACCACATATACACGGTGCCAAATGCCAGAAGACTGCTTTCTTCATATAGGTAATCAATACAAACAATTATTACACTTCTCGATTCTGTTTGTTTGGATGAAATTAATTTATTCTTTAATGTCTTGAGAATGGAAAGTAAGCATTTAGTAGGCCTATACACAGGTTATCAGAAAAAAATTAAGTCCAAATAAATTAAACGTATAAGACTACAATTACTGTATCCTCAGACAGTAAAATTTTCTTTATAAATATAACAAAGAAATATTAGATCTTCATCAAACATCACAGTATTTGCCTGTCCAAACTCTTCCGCTATCATCTAACGCGGGAGGGTAGTGTCTGGAGGTACCACTTCGTGTTTCAGAGACCTTCATCTTGATACTCTATCCGGAAACTATCACTCACTCACTCACTCATGGAGCTGAGCCCTTCTTGAGAAGCTGCCAATTGTGCAGCTACTCAAGAACTTCCCAACATTTTATGGAACCCGAAGGTTCATTACTGTGTTCACAAGAGCCATCCACTGGTCCGTATCCTGAGCCAGATCAATCCAATTCATACCATCCCATCCTATCTCTCTGAGATCCATTTTAATATTGTCCACTCACCTACTCCTTAGTCTTCCCATGGTCTCCTTCCTTCCGGCTTTCCCACCAATATCCTATATGCATTTTTCCTCTCCATACTTGGAGAGGAGTACAAGTTATGAAGCTCCTCATTATGCAGGTTTGGAAACTGACTATATTGAAACAGATTTGTATTTAGTTTTCTGAATTCCTGACATCCTTAAAAAAGGCCACTTGCTCTGCATTACCACATCTGTCCCAATTCATCATTCACTGTCATTAATTTAACGATTACAATCTATGCAATCGAAAAAAGCCTTTCAAATAAGCTTATAAATAATATACAGTTCTAGCTTCGTGATAGGTAGAAACTCTGATCCCCTTTCATAAATCACGGGTTTATTTCAGGTCAGTGACTGGAAGTTGCAGCAAATTTATATTCAGCTCCCTTCATGTACAAAATGAAATAAATAATTGAGCCAGATTACCTTTTCCTTGTCTAGGCCAACTCATAATTCAGTGTTATTCAAACTTCATGTAGAAAGAAATTCAGTGCATGTAGAGTTTCATGTTTTATCGATATATTAATGTTCTCATAGAGGCCCATGGTCTAGATAGGCCGCATTTACAGATTTATTGACGTGTCCTGGGTGCAGATAGTGGGAAACACTTCGCAATTTAACTTTGTAGTCAGTATAGCGACCGTCTACGGGTTCGACGACTGAGGGGTTGGAGTTCGAGTCTCTTTTCCAAATCGTCCACCCAACCTCCTATACAATGTGTACCGGGGACTCTTTCACCAGGATTAAAGCGGCCGGGGCGTGAAGCTGACCACTCACCTCCATCTACTGCCGAGATCAAGAAAATATGCCTCTATACAACCACTCCCCATACGTCTTCATGGCGTAGTGCTTACTTCGTTGAGCACAGGGACAACTTTACCTTATCTTACTCTGTGACATTGGAAGCATGGCCAACAACTCTCCTTCAAACTAAATTCATGTCTATGTTTGTGAAAATAATCTACCTAGAAACGGGATAAACTTTATTTCTGTCACTGACCGACCGGCCTTATTCTATTCAACATGCGTGACTTACCTCTAGGCGTGCGTGTGTCGGGTAGAGTGATCCAAAGCGGGAATATGATGGGTGCCACCAGAAGGTAGGTGATTCGCTTCCTCGCGGTGTCCGGCCATGACATGTCCAGTGCCTCGTTGCCTTCTTCCTCGTCATCAGGATCGGCCATCTACAAACAAGAACACAGAAACGGCATTAGAACCGGTGGCGGCCGGCGAGCTGTTTTCTATGAGCCTATAAATTATGCCCGAACCTGGAAGTCGTCATTGCCTACGACTGTTTTAAACACGAGACTGGGAAATGAGTCACTGGATGACGTTAGAAGTGGGAATTACATTTACTCACGGCCCTTGTCTCCTCTCTAGACATTCGTAACCCATTCCAAAGAAGATATAAAGAAGGACAAATTGTTACATTATTATTATTATTTATTCTTTATTATTTATTATTTATTTATTCTATTATTATTATTATTATTATTATTATTATTACAGAATTATTCTGTTTAGACGTCCCGTTTAACCGAAATCTTTACAAATTTGTGGGGTAAAATAAAATTTAAAGACAAATTTACTTCTGTTCTCAATTAGTTAAGCACCAAGTCATGAAGATATACGGAGAGTGGAGTGAGGAATTCTTCACCAGTTGAGCAACTATCAGGTTCTCAAGAAAGACTCTGCTNGAGACCTCTGGATCTGCAATCAGCAACTCTGACCACTAGACCACAGAGGCGGTCTATTGCATTGTCTTAGGTCACCGTATCTCAACTTACGGGTTATTATTTGATAGGAAATTTATTTTACTTTAAAGAATTTGCACTTAAGGAAAAAGCCTCAACGAAAGCATCTATTTTATGAAAGAGTGAGTGCGCTGGAATAATACATTGGTGTAGGGAATCACATTCCTTGTAGCCCACATCAATATCTTTCACACTGCGACAGTCTGAAGTAAGCTACATTTTAACGCGTGAAATCTATCTGGGAGACGCCGTGCAATATCAGCTGAAAATGCGTGAGAACCTTCTAACTCATTCCGATTATAAATGTAAGATACAGTAACCAGAGTTACGAACACTTCTGTGAATTTGGTGGCACTTAATATCCAGATCTAGCAGTTCTTGTGTGGCTATTGTAATAGCCTAGGGCTTTAAGTTATTGGGGTGACTGATATTCCAGAGTTTCATTCTAAAGTAAGGGGCCTGACGATAGCCCGAGAGGATGTCATTGCTTCCAATCTGCTTTCTCAGATGCTTTTCTGACGGAGAAGCACGCTGCTTTCCTCGCCTCATATCTCGCAGTAGTACACTATGAGAAAGAAATGAGTCAAACATCGTTGGATTCTTAAACAAAACGAAAGGAGGAGCATTTTAAAAATCACGTTCTTCATAAGTTGCCGGTCACGGTAACCGACCGGTCTAAGGCATGCTCTGGGCCGCGCCATAGCTCAAGCTGTTAGTCGCTGGTTTCCCGCCGCGGCGGTCCGGGTTCGATCCCGGGGTCTGGTCAAGTGGGATTTGTGGTGGACAAAGTGGCGCTGGAGCGGGTTTTCTCCGAGTACTTCGGTTTCCCCTGCCAATCTTCATTCCACCAAATTCTCCATCATCATAATCACCCGGGGCAGGTACAATAGGCCAACCAGTGGCCCAGTTGGACTCCAACCCCCACTAACCGAATTAAAAAAAAAGGCATGCACTGTCTTCGCTCGGACCCTGGGATCGTGGGTTAGAATCCAAAACAAGGCATGAATATTTGGTGTTCGTGTATGTGTGTGTGTTTTTCTGTGTTTGTGTACAAGTAGAGGCCTTGCAAAGAGCTGATAACCCACCCAAGGAGTTCTACCGAATGTCTAAGATCTAGTAAACCGAAGTGAAACAGAGAGTTTCATGGAGGTAGGCCAAGGCCCAAATTCGGGCGGTGGCACGAAAGAAAAAAAAATCTTCATAAGTTAGGAGCCAGGATAGCGCAGTCAATATAGGGACTGGCTATGGGCTGGACGGAAAAGGGGTCAGAGTTCGAGTCCCGGTAGGGTCAAGAATTTTCTTCTCCACGTCGTCCAGACCGGCTTTGAGGTTCACCCAGCCTCTTATTCAATGGGTACTGGGGTTAAGAAAATGTGGATTTATACATCCATTCCCCCATACGCTTTCATGGCGTAGTGCTTAATTAGTTAAGCACAGAGAAAACTTTACCTTGTATTATGTAGATTCATGACTGATATGATTGAGCAATATGATATCAGTGCAGGTAGAACTTGTAGAAATAACGGAGGGTACACGCTCAGAAATATGCATCTAATATCGGGGTTTTATTTGTAAAGTAGTCCCACAAGCCAAATTTAAGTTCACATTTTCAGTAAAGAATGAAAGGCAGGAAGCCTGACTGATCCGAGCGTATAGAACATGGCAAACTACAGATTGAAACACAATTTGTGAGCGTAATAGAATAGAAGGCAAAGTAAGAAATATTCTACGAGGTCTCAGAGATGCAAAGTGGATGAAGAAATATATATCGGTCTTCCGTATTCCGTATTCCGTATTGAGGGGGTGGGTTTCCCCACGCACTTAGACCGGTTAGTGGTCCATTGTGCGTCCCCCTTTAATTTCTACTGTCTCCATACCCTACAGGTACTGGTGCTTATTATCAGCCCCTTTCTGCCAGCAAGGTTCCAACCTCCTCTGACAGTGGTATCTAATAGTTAGTCCCTTTCTGTCAGAGAGGTCCCCCCTCCTCTGGCAGTGGTACCTAATACTTCCCCCATCTACCGGAGGAATTGGAAACTACTTGGGCGAGAAATGTTGCCTAATTTTGCTGAGAGGTCTCCTAGAGACATGAGGTTCTTTTACGTGCCGTAAATCTACGACACGGGACCCACGGCTTAAAGTCCCTCCCGGAGGACTTGTTACCTGAATTTCTCCGCCCTTAAAAATTCCACGACCTCCGCCGGGTTTTTGAACCCGCGTACTACGAGTCATGAGGTGGGAACGTTACCTCTAGACTACGGAGGCCGCTTATATCGGTCTTAAAAAATATTTAAAATTTTCCTAGTTATCCAGGCACGTTAATGATATAATTTTTAGTTGAATGGTATAAAAAAATACAGTTCTTTCTGGGCACTGTAAGATAGAATTAGGAAGTTTCTTAGCGTATTCATTGCCAAGTTTCTCAACTCAGAAATTATAATAGGTCAAATGGCAAGCTGGGTACTAGTGATGAATTAGTAAAGATAGAAAAGGAAACGGTAGTGTCCCATTTGCCTATTACAGTGGCCTCGCTATGTAAGTAATGAACCGTCTTCGCCCACTCGAACGTTGGGATCGTAGGTTCGAATTCCATTCTGCGTTTATTCTGTACTTGTGTTACTATGTGTATAGGTAGCTGCCTTGTGAAAGGCTGATCCCCCTTCCAAGGAGTCATACCGCCTGTGTATAGGATTAAGAAACTGTAAAAACGACAAAGGTCCAAAGGGCTGTAAACCACAGGGATAAAAGGAGCATACAATTTTATTGTATGCTTTAATTAAAACTTCTTTGAGGATTCGTCACATGAATACGCAATCTTTTGGAAGGAAAGTCCTTTGCGTTCAACAAGGTCTCCAGTTTGGAGATTTTGATTCTCACCGTACGTTAAATATAGAATCTACTAACTTCCTGAAGAATGCTGTTTCCTGGGATTTGGCGCCGTATAGATCTTGTGTGAACCGACGTTTCGGAGGAATGTATCGCCTCCATCTTCAGGATAGAAAAATCCGCGAGCGAGGAACCAGCCACCTGCTCACGCTGGTTCCTCGCTCGCGGATTTTTCTATCCTGCAGATGGAGGCGATACGTTCCTTCGAAACGTCGGTTCACATAAGATCTACAAGGCGCCATATCATAGCCTCCCCCGTGAAAACCTCAAATCTTACTGACTTCCTAATTATGACAAGATCAAAATCACTATCTTATGATGAGACACACTATTAGATATTTTAGAGACAGTAGACTAAGGAAGTTGTGTTATCATTTACTTTGTAACACTGCAAACAGGTAGAATAGTCGAGATACTAGAAACCCCATCTACTTCTATAATTACAACAGACCTCTTTGTTAACATCGCACAGAGCACGCAACAGGAGGGACATACGGGTTTATTCCGTTATATTAGCCCTACGATACCGCGTCCAAGTTTTTGAGTGTGCAAGAAAATGAATGACAGTGACTATTTTAAGCTCAAACCGCCGAAATCACATGTCACAAGGTTTAGCCTGTCACTCTTCAGCAGAGCCAGCCGGTGCTTTGTTGAATTTCACTGCATCCCGATTCTCTCTTTGGGACAGAGATCGCTTTTGAAGTTTAGGCATTTATCCAACATCATGTTCCAGCAATATTATCCAGTATTCCCAGCTAGATGGATGCCAGGAATGATTATAATCGTGGGGTTTCAGCATTGTGGAAATAGCTGAAATGATCTGCACACAATATTGCGTCCACTAATCAACGATACTCAACCTCACGCTGTCATGAAATTGACCAGACACCCTAAATAACAATAAATGCAGCGCTCATTGTAAAACTAGACTGAAGACACGATGACAATTGCTGCCTTTGGAGGATTGCCAAGAACTGTATTCCATTCTCAGATGGCACTGCTGTAGAGCAACTCTGCTACTCTGGTCATCTTTCATCTCTGAATGGACAATACTGAAGTGTTTCTTTACGTATTGTTATCATAGCTCTTTCAGCAAGATGGTTTCGAATATAAAACAATCGATTGTTCATACCTCAATTCATATCGATATTCACTTATTCCTGACACAGATCTTCTGTTGCGAAGTTAATGCTCTGTAGATGGGTTGTCTCATAGAGTTATTTTTTCTTCTTCTAGGTTTATATTGTTAATGTTCATCACGCTGATAAACATTTAAAACGAAATAGCAGATTTTAAAGAGCGTTTCGAGTATGAATAGTTTTCAGGATGATAACAGTGATAAAATTCGATCGGAGCTTCGGCGCAAGGTCGATAAGAATAACAGGAAGTTCTGGGAACAACTAATCGCCTAATTTCCTTTCATACTACACGGACCGCATAGAAAATTAAACATTTAGGTGGGTATACAGACACACGGATAGAAACACACAGAGAGCAAGGTGATCTCATAGGTCTCCGTGTACTTTTTCAAAGTAAGGAAAGTAGTCTAAAAATCAAATTCACCCAGAAATTTTTTGTGCAAATCAGCAAATTTAATCTAAACGCTTAAAGTAGCTTTGAAAACGAAACACAAGAACAGACAAACGGATGAACAAGATTTCCCCCTCTACGTAAGGAATGTATAAAGATGAACGTGGTTCGAAGTAAGGTTTTAAAATTTTGAAGAATTAAATTTACAGATATAATGTGGGCTGAGTCGGCCCCGGGGCCATAATGCGGCTGAAAGACTTAGGTGTGACAAACTCGCCTTGCTTGAATGTGGGCAGCTCCCACAAGGTCAACTGAAAAAATCCACCCTATCGGGACTTGAACCCGCGACCTGCCGGCTTGTAGCAAAGTGCCTCAACCAACTACGCTACCGAGCGCCCCCCTTTAAAAAGCAGATATATAAAACTTAATATTTATACTTTCATGCTTTGATTTTCCATGATGTGGAAGTTTATTAGGAATTTCTTTAAAGTAATAATATATTGTTCATTACACCGCTTTGTCGGTGGTTCAAATGAGGCAGTCAAACTGTAGGATGACTGGTGATTAATCTGAAATACCATCCGTACATTATATAGAAGTGTCTGAGCAAAGCCATGAAAGGCTGTCAGGATATTCAGTCTGAGGGCAGAGATTTTAATCTTACACCCCGAATAAGGAGCAGGATTGTTAGCCACTTCACATCTGTATTTGGTTTTATTGGACAGAAGAAGGAATACACTGTAGAAAATTCTCCGTTCCACAACAATTAAGCCTAAACAAAAGAAGCTCCACATCAGGTGGAAGTAACGCGAGTGTCCTGTGAAGAGGAAAGCAACTTGTCGAGATAGGCCAGTTCTGAAATTTTCTATTAGCGTTCCTACCGCCCCTAAAGGAATGCGTTACCATACATCATTAGACAAAGGTCTCACACCTCCTGAATATTCAGAGGACGATGATTGATTGTGCCTCAAGATCAAAACAAAGTTTAGTCTGCTTAAGCGATTTGTTCTCATAATTTGAGGGGGATTTTGTCCTGAACCCAATTCAACACGAATGATTAATTGATCATGTGAAACTTTCAAAAGAGAATTCTGGCATGTCAAGGTTAGACTTAAGCCAAGAAAGACATTAACTTTTATAACCTTCAATATATTGAATCATAGTTTCAAATTCTCTTTTGTGTTTCCACTGCCAATAAGCAGCTCTGAAGAGAGATTATGTGTCAGTGGTTTAGTATCACCGTGAGAGCAGGCCTGCCTTCTTTGGTCTTTGTAGGTCCATACCGTTAATGGATCTGCAAGCAGAATACTGTCACCTGTAGGGTGGTACGCATAACGAAAATGACGGGTTCTAGTTTGGATGTTTGGATTTATTAGCAGTTTGGCTACACACCCTCTTAATCACATTTAAATACAGCGCTGTTTTCTATTTACACACATTGGTCCTCTCCTGGTACCACAACTAAAACACACAAACTATAATAGTCTCACTGAATCACACACTCCAAGTATTACACACGAATAAAATTTTCTAATAACCCTTATATCTTCACAGGTCGACAAACTTTCCCTGGCCATCTTCTACCGAGAACTCAGAACTCAAAAGTGAACTATAGGGCAGTTTGTTTTTAAGGTAACTTCTTTGCACGGACCCCACGGAAAACAATGTCTCCAATGGTTGTAGATGCAAATTTACCGCTGCGTTGCCTGGCAACAGACTTGCTATAATCTCCGTGCTTTTGCTCGGAGCCGACCGCATAGAAGACATAGTTTCCTTATTTTTTAGGTTTGTTTACCGAGCCGTTGCTTAGCAAAGCTCTGGCCATCCACGTTACAATATGATTTTCCTTCGATCATCTACGCTTTATATTTGGTTCTATTCGGTTATGAAAACTTGTATTTACGCATTATTTCATTTGTTGTACAATCCAATAATTTATGAAATCAGTTAATTATCTTAGTATCTACGAATTTCTTATGCGAAGAACAAACATCTGATCTGATCCGGATCCTGGATGAAAGAGGCAGCTGAAGACTGAAACAGAGGCATTAAAAAGAAAACATGGCAGTGAAACATTTCAGGACACTTCTACTGGAACTTTTGAAATAGTGAAGACAGTCTCTTCGTGCTGTGGGCTCTGTGAATCAGCCTCTGCAAAAGCCAAAAAGAACTGTAGGCTTAAAGAGTGTTAGTTGAATGGGGTCAGAAAATCCTCATGAAGTACGAGTGTAACTTTATAGAGCCCTACCTCGAGCCGGGTTCAACACTTCAGGGCTTGCTCACTGGTGACTGGTATAACCAAAAACTGGGCCCTCAGTTGGCCGTAACTCTTACAGGCGGGAACACCACCACCTTGCTAGGAGGATACAGAACCTAACGATTCATAGTTTTCTCCTATTTTATTTTACCTGTCGTCTTGACAGATATTTTCACCCTCGTTGGTGTCTCCACCTTATCGTGGTGAGGGTGTTTGAGTATGCCAAGGACCCTGAGAGCTATACCAGCGGTAGCGTAGCTACTGGCAGGGCCTCCCTTGCTGGACAGGTCAAAGGGTAGGCATCAGACGAAGAGAGACACCGAAAACTGATGCCGGAAGCAGCGTCATCAGCGGCGACTTGAAGCACAGAGAAAATGATGCTCGAGATGGTTCAAGTTCGTATAGCAACAGGCGTGACCAGAGTGGTTTGAACGGCTGTTGTACTGCGATGTGGAAAGCAAATGGAAAAACTACCACATTATCACTTTTCCTGGATAGTCTCTTTCCAAAAACAGAAGATCGCATTAAGTGGAGAAACTGTTTTGGAAGAGGCTGTGGACCTGTCGTCTGACAGATTACTGATGAATGAATGAATAACAGACGACATGTAGCTTCGGCAGAGAAATCGTAGAACAATATAAACGGTGGCCGGTCACGGTAGCCGAGCGGTCTAAGGCACATACTGTCTTCGCTCGCTCGAAACCCGGGATCGTGGGTTCGAATCACATTCAGGGCATGGATGTTTAGTGTTTGTGTGTGTGTGTGTCTCTGTGTGAGTGTGTGTGCGTTTTTCTGTGTTTGTGTACAGGTAGAGGCCTTGCGACGCGCTGATCACCCGCCCAAGGAGTCCTACCGAATATATAAGATCCAGAAAAGCCGAAATGAACGGAGAAGTTCATGGAGGTAGGCCTAGGCCCACTGGGGCTGTAGTGAGAAGGGTAAACAAAGAGGCCTTGCCACGAGCTGATCACCCGTCCAAGGAATCCTACTGAATGTCTAAGATCTAGTAAACCGAATTGAAACGGAGAGTTTCATTGAGGTACGACAAGGCCCAAATTGGGGCTGTAGCGTCAAAGAAAAAATATATAAAGGGAGAGGTAACTTGATATGAAATAAAATATTAGTGACATGACTTAAGGGGCTGTAAATAAAAAACTCTTCACCAAATATTACTAGGGCGATAAAATCAGTAAAGATAAACAGGACGCGATGAGAAATTCGTAAAAAATTTGATTGGAAAACCGGAAGGGACGGGATACCTTACAAGGCCTAGGCACAAAAAAGGTAAAATTGTCCCTGTGCTTAAAAATTAAGCGCTACACCATGAAGGCGTATGGGCGAGTGGGTTATAGATCCATATTTTCTTGACCTCTGCACTAGTTGGAGGTGAGTGGTCAGCTTCACGCCACGGTCGCTTTACCCCCGGGGAAAGAGCCCCGTAACCTTTGGAAAGGAGATTGGGTGGACCCCAGAGCCGGTCTGGATGACGTGGAGAAGAGAAAATTCTTGACCCTGCTGAGACTCGAACTCCGACCCCACGGTCGTCCAGCCCATAGCCAGTTGCTATACCAACTTCACTATTAAAGCGGAGATTAATTAAACAGGGTGAAAAATTTGGACTTACTCAGAATATGTCCCATGGTAAGTACCTACTAACGCCTACATATCATTTATAACCCCTAATTGTTTCTGTGCAAATATCGTAATAAAATGCAGTTAGTTTCTTTATATTTCTTTAAGGGTCGCGCTTTGCTCAGCTTTCTCGATAATGTAGGTCAAGGGGTCGTAGTTCGGTCAATAAGACAACTTGCCACCCCTTGTTTCTACCTTGTTATGAACTCGCCCCCTTACGACCGGCTCACAAAGGAGTGTAGCAAGTACTCAAAGAACTTATCTATGTCAGGCTCCTATCGCTCCTATCCGTGTACCTTTTGCTCTGACTAAATTCCCAGTAGCATCCGAGGCTACAACGGAAGAAACACACATGCCACTCCTTGAAACTTTCATGTGTGCTGCCACGAAATGAACGAACGCATTAATAAATAGAGATTATAATTCCTATTTTCCCGTTATTAAAATATTCTTATCATCCTTGCGATGAACAGACTTTCTTGGATAATATTTTTTCCCCTCGCTCCCACTTTGGAGCATAGGGCTGTTTTCTCAGTTTCACTGATCATTTTACAGACGGCAGAACTCCTTGGACGGGTGATCAGCAAGTCGCAAGGCCTCTACCTAAACACAGGACAACACAGACATAGGATAAACGCATACACACACTATACATCCATGCTTTGAGTGGGATTCGAACCCACGATCCCAGCTTCAAAGCGAGGAAAGACAGTACCTGCCTTAGACAGCTCGGTTACCGTGACCGGCTTAGATAACAATGGATAAAACGAAATGACATTAAAATATTTAGAGATGTAGAGAAATATTTTAAAGTGATTTTGACCACTTCTGAAGCATTGCATTGTCAGAAATGTTTGCAGAGTGGCATAGTTTCTTAATCTGCACGGCTTTTCTATACTCTGTACCAGGATACGTCCATGACATTGGCAGGACATGGCGCTTGCGCGGACGTCGAAGCAGCTGTGGGCGCTGTGGGTACTGTGTTCTGGCGTGTCACTTCAGCAAGGAAGTACTCTATCATATATAGGCCTATACTGCGGATGTGTAACGGAACTAATCAGGAAGAGAAGAAATCTGAAGAAGATGCAGAAAAACGCGAGAGATGGAAGCGTGGCATTACGAAACCTTAGGGGGAAGAAGAAATAGTTGTAGGTACGACAACTTAGTTAATAAACAGACGGGGTTCTTTCAGAGAGTTGTGCTGACAAAAACTTGTCACATAACGTAACCCTATTCGGTTAATTTCAACTTGACAATTCACAACATCAAATAATTCACCAGATACATAACTGGAAACTGCAACACAGCAGCAACAACAACATAAAGAAACATAAGCAAGAGTAACGGCAACAACACAAACATAAGCAACACTAACGGCAACAACAGCAGCAACAGCAGCAGCAAGAGCAAAATGTTAATGCTCCTGTCCAACGGCACAGTATATTGCCTGAGGTTTTTCTTCTTCTGTGAATGCAGAAAAGGTAGAGGATGGAAATATACAATATCTTAGTAGTTAAACGCACTTCTTGCTCCAGACGATCAAAATTTAAATCGGGCTTTAGATGGAAGAAGGACAGGAATAAGAAACAGCACAAACGTCCCCAGCCTGTGAGCCCACTTACAGGACATGTGGACGCGATTGAAATATACATGAGCTAATCGCATAGCTTCTCTTCTGAATGAGACTGTTGGCTCTGACGGTGAATAATCCTGCAGCCAGTTCCAACTATTAACAACGATTCAATTACACAGGTGAAAGTGAAAATTCTGTGGCTTCTCTCTCCAAGTCCCGATAAATCCCGTAACGATTATACGGTCACAGTGGGATATACTCGTACAGGGTGTAGGGGCACCCAAAATATATATCCCAGAATACAGGAATTCCTACTTTTGTAGCTGCAATTTATTTTCCGTGCTTCATGAAATGAGTTCTATTTCGAGATACCAGACGTTCTGAATCTACTTAGAGTCGTGATGTAGGTGGTAGGGGTTACCATAATTTATTCGATATCATGAGATCTCGATTTCCAGTCTTGGTCGATGCACAAGCTATATTTCACGAAAAGTTATTCGCAATTTATTAATGTTCGAAATTGAACAGAGAACTAAACATATACTTCACGCGGTCACAACATTATTTTACATTTCTCAAACAACTGCTTTAACAAAAGTTCATATCCTTGAAATACGTATATTTTGCTTTGTTATAATAAGTGAAGATAGCCATGGGGTCGACTCAGCCTCTAACAGATATGAGTACCAAGAATTTTTCTGGGGGCTAAAGAGCGGGCGGCGCGTAAGGCTGACAACATTACCGCCATCTGTGAGCCGCTTGTCTAGACAGTGTGGGACCCTCAATGTCTCATAACCCTATGGGCCTCCATTGCCGGTTACAGGGATGGCTTGATAATAAGTGGCGAAACAGTATCGTTCAGACTCCACAATTTCGTTCGGTCGCCATGTTGGTTTTGTTGATAATGGGAAAATTAAGAAGTACCAAAATGGCGTGGCCTCTGATGGCATGATCCCCATACCATATTCAGAAAAATCCTTCAATTGATACAGAATTGATCAGAGAGAGACGCACACACTGACATATAAGCAGAACAGGCTGAAAGAGAATTCCTTGATCGACGAAAACGGCGCAGGGAATACGCTGAGCTAGGGATTCATTTATTATGCAAGGTCATTTCATATGGCAGTAATGGGTCTGTAACTTAAACGCAGACGCAAGCAAAATTAGACTTTAAACGGAACCAAGAGGATGACACTCCACGTATCTATGTACACAACATAGACTGTCCCCCCCCCCTCTCTCTCGCATTGCCTTCACTGCGCCTGGATGTTAGACTGTCAGCTTCGACGTCGACAAAGTGTTCAAGGTTTAGTCACTCAATGTAGTACAGATAGCGATTCGTCGGCACGCTACCCATGAATCATTTTCTGATAAGCTAATGACGAAAGAAACTTCGACACTGCATAGCAGCAATCGTAGACAGAAAGATAATATTAAAATATATCTGAAAAGAACAGTATATGACGGTTCGAACTGGCTCATGGTAAGGCTTAGTGGGCTCTTGTGAATTCAGTAATGGATATTCTGGTTACATAGGATTACATTGTAGACAACGTCTCGGCAAACTGAGCCATTTTCAATATCTCGAGACGGACAGTACACCACGGAGGTACCTAGTGTTTTTTTCCTTCTCTCGATTTCTCAGTTTCATGATCATTTTTATAGAGGTGGACGTGCGATCAGCTCGTCGCAAGGCCTATACCCAAACACAGGATAACATAAACACAAAATAAATGCATACACACATCAAACATCCAAGCCTTGTGTGGGATTCGAACCCACGATCCCGGCTTCCGAGCGAACGAAAACAGTGCATGCCTTAGACCGCTCGGCTACCGTGACCGGCAATGTATAAGAATTCAGTTCGTACCTCACAACAAACAGATCCGAACCCACGATCCCGGCTTCCGAGCGAGCGAAAACAGTTCATGCCTTAGACTGCTCGGCTACCGTGACCGGCAATGTATAAGAATAATATATAAGAATTCAGTTCATACCTCACAGGAAACAGATCCGAACCCACCCGGTTTCCAAGCGAGCGAAGTCAGTACATGCCTTAGACCGCTCGGCTACCGTGACCGGCACATTGTAGTTAGTGTAGGCATATATTAATTGCAATTGCATTTCACTTGCAGTTCTGTCTAGTACGAATAGCATAATCCAGATTTGCTACAGCACCAAGTGATGAGGAATAGATTTATTCACTGATTCCCTTAGACTAGATAACATTTCCTTACGCGGAGATAGATCAGCCTCCGACATGTGTCTAAATACAGTAACTTGCATACCCAAACCGTCACTTCCTAGGCAACGATCCAATTCCCGCTACAACGCAATATCGTAACTCAACTGGACGGTTGAAGATGGTGTTCTCTAAGCGGTTCGAAAAACCCCTATATAATGGGTTGAATGCATTCGCCAAGACAGTTGAGATACAGCCACGGTCAGAGAGAGCTGGAAGATAGCTGCCGCAGAATGCACTAGACGCACTAGACTGCGTTCTGAGAAGTAGTGGGTCTGGAAAGCGGGCCACTCAGCCTCGTGACGATAATTGAGGAGCTATTTCAAAGAAATAGCGGCTCCGGTCTAGAAAACCGAAATTAACGGCCGTGGGGATTCGTTGACAACGCCGACAAGCGGCGGTCGCTCGGTCAGTATAGTTCGCTTGCGGACTAAAATCATGGAGTTTTTTTGTTTATGACTAGAGATAACTTTTTTAACAACTCTCGAACACTCCGCACGGCACAAGGACCTACCATTCCCATGAAATATCAGGGAGTGTCTTGCTAACGTCCACACGTAACACAACATTTCATTTTCTTTCAAAATTGTTACTACTACGCTCGTTAGTTCCAATAGCACGAACGGGCTTCTCAGCATACGTACATTTACCATTGTCCTGAATCTTATAACTGGAAATCTGTGCTTATCACCAATTAAATTTTTAACATTTTATCTCATGTAAGATTTGAGGGTTTTCACGGCGGTGACTATGAAAAATGCCGTCTTCTGGGATGTGGCGCCGTATAGGTATTATGTAAATCGACGTTTCGGAGGAACGTATAGCCTCCATCTTCAGAGTCAACCTACTGTGTAACAACAAAAAACAGAATTAACATCAACATTAGAAAATATTTGTAACATTTTGTGATACGAAACATTTCATTAGCTAATACGCTGTAATAATGCTGAAAATATTTTTTGTCTTAATGTTCAGAGGTCAACTACTTTGAACAATAACATATTTATTAATTAAAATGTAATTAGAATCTCAACTGGTTTCCAAATTTCTGGGTGTTCGGTAAGAATAAACCCTTTTATTCCTTGTTCTAGTTGTACATAGTCGAACGCCATTTGGTTCTAATTCTTCAATTATTTTAGTAACTGAAGTTGGCAATATTGATCACTTGTAATCATTTGTCTCAGCATATGTCATTTTCTGTTCGATTGTTTGATGAGAATAAACCCTTTGAATCTTTGTTCTATTTGGTCATGGTCGAGCGCCACTTGTCTCTCATTCTTTCATTGTCTAGTAGTTGATGTTGGTATTACTGATCACGTGTACTGATTTGTCTTTGCACAGTTCATTAAAGTACTTAGAGAGAGGTTCGTCTTCTGAAATGAAATACCCCTCCCCCCACATAAAAACATCCAATCATTGAAATGGCGGTGTGATAAATAAAGCTTGCCTCGCTCGCCAAAGAACAGAGGCTTTCTTGGCAAGCGTAGTCAGTTTTTCTGTAACTTAGGCTATTGATTAAGCATAATCTCGATAGTATCAGTGGACAGGCTGCTTCAGTTACGTTATTCTCTTTTTGGATGTGGGTTGCTTGGAACACGTTTACTTATTAGTCTCCTAGAAACGGCCCAATCTGTCACAATAAGTATATCAAAATACTACTTATTATAATTCGAAGCATACTATCACATGATATATGTGAATTTTCACTCATTACGAACAAATTATACTTTTTACAAAGTCATTAGCTTAATCTTCAAGAATAATTTATAAACAGTACTCAGATTATTCTACTGTGACTCAGCGATTTGGCAACAGCCCTATCATGAACCAGACGAATCCATTAATTCATAACCTTTCTCTCTATCGCTATTATAATTACTCCGATGATGGTGATGATAATTATAAGCCTTATTTATTTGCGTGCTGAACTTAACAGCCAGGAGTAAAGTGAAGAATCACTACGAATGCAAAAAAATAGGCAAAACAAGCACAAGGACACAACAGATATAAAAAAATTAAATCCATAAAAGTTATTTAAAATAAACGTACACTTATAAAAAGAGTCCATCAATTTATAAACTGCATTAGCAACGAGAGAGAAATACAGTGCGTTCAGTTAAGCAGGAAACTTCGCAACACCACTGACCCGGCCCAACATTCCTCACAGATTGCTGCTGAAACTGCTGATAGCAGAATGAGTCATTAGCGCTGACAAACGCGCGCCGTTGCCGTTACAGTTATAGCAGCAATCTGTGAGGAACATTGGGCCCGGTCAGCGGTGTTGCGAAGTTTCCCCCTTGATTGAACGCCCTGTGTCTAGTTAAAGGATAAACACTGGAGGAACAATTGAACATAAAAGGATTTATGAATATTCCAGTCAGTTCAGTTCAATCAGTTTTAAAGTGTTCGCCAATAGCATTTGTCCATTATACGTAAAAACTAACATATATGAGAAGTACAAGGAAATATAAAAGAAAAAGAAAAAATAATAATTTAAGCGATTTTATTAATAGGATATATATCTCCAGAGAAAGTGTATTCCTACCAAAGACACTCTGAAACTGACATATGTTATCAACAAGTTGTCACACCTGGATAAAGGAGCGAACCTTTCACTGCTGCTTACAGTAAAAATGGAAAATTCCCTAATTAATTTAGTGTGTACGGGAACATTAACAGTATCTGTGATAGAGTGACAAGTTATTTTCACCTTAAATCCTTAAGAAGAAATAACCCACCGAGATGCTGTCATCTGAAGTAAAGGGCTGTAAATTTTAAGCACATTGTGATAAAAGCAGGGTCAGGAGAAAAATCAAATTGAAGATACCGACTGTAATATACATAGGCTGGATAAGAAGTAGTGGCAACGCCTCTATAGTTCTGAAATGATTTAATACCTGAGGTAAACACACATTCCTTCAATATAATCGCCTCCTATGTGTACCACCTTCTGCCAAATTTGTGGAAGGCGTCGTACATCATCACTGCGTCCAATTCTGTTGATGTCCAGCAGTGACCGCCCTACATCACGAATAATCTCTTCTCTCGTGTTGTAACTTAACCTTCGCAGTGGTTCTTTCATTTTGGCAAAGAGATCATAATCGCACGGACTCATATCGGGTGAGTATGGCGGATGTTACAGTATCTCCCATCGCCAGCGGCGAAGGAGATCCTTGACAGCGTCAGCAGTATGAGCCCTTGCATTGTCATGAAGGATGATGGGGTTCGTTGCCAACAAGTGTTGTCGCTTTCTCCTGAGTGCTGGACAAAGATGATTACGCAGGAAATTGCAGTAGTAGGCAGCATTTACTCTCTGTCATTGAAGTATAGTTTGGTGCAGTACCACTCATCAATGTCATATGTCACAATGAACATCGCCTTCACATTACTCTGTGTAGGGCACATTTTCTTTGGACGAGGAGAGCCAGGATGTTTTCATTCATTTGGTTGTAGCTTCAAGTGTGGTTCATATGAGCGAGCCAAAGTTTCATCCAGAGTGACGATCCTTCCAAGGAAGTCGTCACATTCCCTCTGGTACCAGTCCAACAAGTCCTGTGCAATTGCAAAACGTTGCCATTGTGGCACCTCAGACATTGTATGGGGTACCCAACATGCTGCAATTTTGCGGTATCCAAGAATATCGTGCAGAATGTGGAGCACGGTTCTGTGACATAACCCTACCTCAGCAAACTCCCACGCAGCCCATCGACGATCAACATCCAGCACAGAAGCAAGAAGCTGAATTGTGTGGTTGCAAACATGGGGTTGTCCTGAACGATGGCTGTCCTGAATAACATCCCTCCCTTCACGGAACAATTTTACCCATTGTGCTACTGTGCGATATGGCAAAGCAGCATCACCACATGCCTCTTGCAGTCCCTGATAACAGTCTTGTACACTACGACCTCGTGCAACTTCAATTTTTATCCAGGAGCGCTCTACTTGTTTTGTAAACATGGTGTTAGGGTGCTTGAATTGGGCTCCTGCACTTCAAGACGATGCACAATGCAACTCAATGAAACACAACCAGAGCCACTCACTGCACTACTTCAACTGAACTTCTGCTATCAGCTACAGACGACGCTAGTGCCACCTGACGCACATCTTTCAATTTACAGTAGTGTTGCCACTACTTTTTATCCAACCCTTGTACATCATCAAATTTTTTCTCATATTTTCAAGTTTATTGGTTTCTGCCAGTGTAAATTATTCCAAGCGATCGTCATTATTATCAACTGCAATTGCAATAATAGTGATAATCACAACAACATCATCACCAACAACAACAAAGCAGGGAATGGTGCATAAACGACAGGAGAAATGCGAGATGCGAGTTCAAAGCAGCCACAGAGCGTACCACAGACTTCTCACGGATGGGCGCTAATCTGAAAACAGGTTCACTTTGTTCGAGTTCTCTCCGCTAACCACATTCACAGGTACTGCGGTCTTTGATGTTTCTACACGTATGTCAGAACTGTATCATCAATCAAGCTGTAATTTTGAGTGCTATACTTGTCAGGCTCTGTGATATTAAGAGTGGATTCAGACATACATCGTCTGCTCCAGTGCGAAGGTCACAAACGGAATGAGGTATTACAGACCTTGTTAAATTGCTGAAAACTCATTGTCTCCGTTGGCTGTATTGCTATGATACGAATTATTTCAGTTGATTCAATATTGTTGTGGGTATTAGGGGTTCTGCCCCAAGGGGTAAAGTGTCAGGGGCGTGAATCTGACCACTTATCTCCATCTGTAGATTCGAATTTAAGAACGAGGGAGATATACCTCCACTTCCACTTATGTTTCCATGGCTCAATGCTTAATTATATAAGGACAGAGAAAAGTTAACTTTTACCTTTCCTTTTATTTACATATTATAGAATTGTCACGGCCTCTTTCATTCACCAGTTAAAAGCTATAGTGCCCATTTAACCAATTAATTTTAGGTGGTAGCCTTCAGTTTCGTTGAAACGTACCAAAAAGTTCAGCTAAACTGGATTGCAGTTTAAGAATGCCTTCCTAAGCCTTCCATTTTTCTAGCTTTTTCTCAGTCGCACTAGGCAAATGCTGCATAGCATCTTCAAGTGTCCTGCAACTGTTTCCTTCCACATCCTTCTCAGTCATTCACAGTCGGCCTTCAATTGTGCTCTACAGAGATTGTGCACTGAGCAAGTATTTCTCAAGCAATGGGGAGCGTCCCACTGGTGGAATTTTACAGTTGGCTGCATGGGATGTGACGTCCCAAAAACAAAAATTATTTTTTAAAAAAATTCATTTGCACAGACTTTCCTGCGCTCGGAGAAGTAGTTATTCAAGGTTACTGTTAACATAATTATATTCTCCGTATAATTATAATAACAAAACATACTAGGGTAAACTGTTATAATCTTTAAATTCTTAAGAACTTCTATTAATGATCTATACAGGGTGATTCACGAAGTTTTACCCCGGCTTATGGTACATATTCCTGGGGTTATTTCCTGCAAAATTTCCATATAAATTTGTGGTCGATTTTCAATAGTTACGGAGTAACAATGGATTTTTTTAAACTCATCATTGTGAATGCAGCGCTATGTCCCCCCTTCGACTGGGCTACTATGCGTTCCAGTCAGCTGTGTCAGCAGATAAGGCAGACCGGCTGGAATGTTGCACGTAAATAGGCAGAGCGATCCAGTCGTAAACAGGACGTTGTGTTGGTGACTTTGTGAAGTTAAGATGACGTACACATTTTCCACTGAGGAATACGCCGATATGGTGTTTGTTTTGGGTGTATGTGATGGAAATGCGAGAGCCGCTGCTGCCGAATATCACCGGCGTTATCCTATTCGCAGGATTCCTAATCCTAAATCCATCAGCAGTATATTCAACACATTAAGATAAACTGGTTCTCTCCCCAGCGTTCGTATACAATACGAACGAAATCCTCAACATGAATTGTGCGAAGAAGAAAACATTCTCGATGCTGTAGAGCGCAGTCCGCGTGTCGTACAAGACGTCTAGCTCTGCGGTTCGGTGTTTCTCAGTCCATGGCGTGGAGGACTCTTCATGAGAACGGGATGCATCCTTGTCATTTACAGCAAGTACAACACCTACAACCAGGAGACCGTGCTCTTCGTCTGCAGTTCTGCAATTGGTTAAATGGAAATCGGCAGTTGTACCGCTTGATAATGTTCTGCGATGAGGCACACTTTACACGGGACGGGGTCAACAACAGTCACAACTTACATGTTACAACAATCCCCGTGCCACGATAGAATCGAATTTTCAACACCGATTCAGTGTCAATGTCTGGTGTGGTGTTCTGTATGATCAGCTAATCGGGCCGTTCATTTTTCCTGGCCGCTTAACTGGTGAGATTTACCTCCACTTCTTAGAAGAAGAATTACCACAATTACTTGAAGATGTTCCTCTGGCAACAAGACGCCGGATGTACTTTCAGCATGATGGGGCGCCTCCTCACTTCTCCCGCGCACTAGCAGCTCACTTGGATCGGCATTTCCCACAGCGGTGGATTGGTCGCAGAGGCCGTAACGCCTAGCCTCCCAGGTCGGCAGATCTAACGCCGTTAGATTATTGCATTTGGGGCTGGATGAAGGACATTGTGTACCAGGTAAAGGTACAAACACGTGAAGCGTTGCTTGAACGTATTCTGGACGCGGCGATGACAATAAGGAACAAACGTGTGGAACTGCGAAATGCTACGAGCGCGGTTCATAAGCGTGCAACGCGTTGTGTTGACGTGCAGGGAGACATTTTTGAAAATCTTATGTAAATCCAGTCGTCTTCTAAAGCACTACAGTTTAAAAGAAACAGATTGACAGAAGGGTGTGATATGCAACCATTGGTATGTTTACAGAATGGGATGCTGAAAATAATGTAATTTTGTAACATAAAATCGATGAAAAATGTTGCACAATGCAAAATTAATAAATTGAAAAAACAAATTTTGTTTTAGAGTGCTTCTTTCCTAAAACATTAATGATTTAAAAAGTGTTTGTATTGTATTTCTATATTGTTTTGACTGAAATTCGAAGAAAAAAGATTTGTCGCCAGTTTCAAATTAATGTATCTCTTTAATTATGAGTTGGATACCATTAGTATATTAACATATTTTGTTTCACATTACCTCAAGAATGCCCTCCCTAAGTGGGGGTAAAACTTCGTGAATTACCCTGTATAATATTGTATTAAAATGTGGATCATTATAAACATACTTCTCAGGAGGAGGAGAAACTCAATAGTTGCTAAGGTAGGATTAAATTTTTTGACAAACTGATTTACGAGGTATAAGTTGCGGAAAATCGAGGATTATTCACTAGACATTGAAATCATGATGTTCCAGTAGCTTTGCACTAAAGTATAAGGAACAAATGATGTATGCTTTGGCTATTTAACGGCACTTTATAAACCACAACTTCACGTAGCCTCGGATCATTGTAAACGATGAATTCTTAAAGGATGTGGTATTCATATGTCACTGCACTTCCAAAGCTTTAAAAGGATTTATATAATACTTATATATTCAGTACCTGCTTCTCAGAAACTGTATTACGTTTCAATTGCAAGGAACAATTACGAATAATAATGCTGCATAATCTTAGATTCACAGAAATTCGCTTAGTGTGGGGTCGAGTCCAACTGGGTCCACTCGGCATGGCGGTCACTGATTGGCCTATTGCACCTGCCCTGGGTGATTATGATGATGGAGAATTTGGTGGAATGAAGATTGGTAGGGGAAACCGAAGTACTCGGAGAAAGCCCGCCCCAACGCCATTTTGTCCACCACAAATCCCACTTGACCAGACCCGGGCTCGAACCCGGGCCGCCGCAGTGGGAAGCCAGCGACTAACCGCTTGAGCTATGGCGCGGCCCTTAGATCCACAGGATTCATACAGGCCTAAGAAATATCTGTGGAAAGATTGCAGATTTCCTAATTGTTAAAGAGGGTAACATAATTGTCCACTTGATTTAAATGTTAGTGGACCATGACAGAATTAGTTTCGAGGAACGGAGGAAAATCAGGGGGGAAAAGTCAGGATCGTTGTTCTTCTGCCGAGAGTAGACCCCGGAATTTCCCGAATTTTACCAGATTCAACAGTTTCCTTTAATTTAGCCCGATAAATTTTATGGCCGATCACAGAGGCCGCTCGGTCTAAGGCATGAACTGTCTTCGCCTGTTCAAACGCTGCGATCGTGGATTCGAATCCCACTCGAGGCATGGATGTCTGTGTATGTTTATTCTGTTTGTGCTGCCCTTGCGGCCTTGCGGCGGGCTAATCCCCCATCCAAAGAGTCCTACAGTCACTATAAAATATCATGAAACTTAAAAGGTCGAACAGAGGGTTATAGAGCCATATATAGATAGACTACTTTTATGGGTATGCCGAATTCAAAGAATACTGAGCAGTACCTCTCTTCTAAGGGAAACATTCACATATGCTTTCTTTAATTTTGTGAGTAGGTGGGTCCCTTACTTGTACTTTATGTAGCGACGCTGCCAATTACTCAGACTACGTAAGGTCAAGTAATCGCACGACAGTGAATAATTAATTAGAATTAATGTGAAAGGAAGCGTCGATGGCCCAATTTAGGGCACAATTCCGGCATTTGCCGCAATAACACATTTCATGAATCACTAGTTACTCACGTATTAATTTACCCTTCTTGCTAACCTCACCATAGAGGCTGAAACTTTTGAAGGCAATTGGACGTCAAAAATTCTTCCCCGGGCTTCTCATTTGACTTAAATGGTTCCAAAGCGGAAGAAAGCCTGGGATGTAGTCTTTAGCATATAAAACTGGTTCTGAGTATTTCGCATAAAAAGTATTGTGACATGTAAGTCAATTGATAGGCAATGCCTGCAACACACACACTTCCAACAATACTGGAGAAGTGTTTTTTTTGTGTGTCCGCGCAGCTTGCGCATGCATGGTGACGTCACACAACAGAGGGTAGCAATCACGTGACGTGTTTCCTGTGACGCGTGTCCGAGCCGCTTCTATATAAGGAAACCAATTTGAAGAAACAGAGGGTCAAGAGAGTGGGATTTCAATTCAGTTGTGGTAGCAGATAGTCGCTGGAAGTTCGTAGTTGAAAAATAATTAGAAGTTGGCCTGTGAAAAATTAACATGTTAATTGAAGACTTTATGTATGCTGTAGTACAGTGACATTGTGGGTGGGTGGTTTAATGAGACTTTTATCGTTCTTGCGTTATAGATCCGTTGCCAAGAAATGGATAGTGAGGACCAGTGTAAATAGACTGAGAAGATTATTATGGAGTGCTTTGTAGTGTGAAAATTAGTAACAGTGTTATAATTTCTTGTGGTTCCTACCTGTAGGTGGTTAATAAATTCAATTACCAATCCGAACTCTGTCTGTAGTCACTAAAACATGTGTTGATATATCAAATAAACACGCAATGGTCAGATGCCTGTTACCATGTTTCTTCTATGAAATTATTACATGAATTTCGATTGAATATGACAAAGGAAAATTGCATCGAATATGGCTGAGTGTATTTGATTTTTGTTCGTATGGATCTAATATAGTCTCAAATTCACATGGAGCTCAATTAGAACTATTGATTTAATAAAAAAAAAGCCAACCCTTACAAAATCTGGCCAGTGAATTACAATGGTTATCTTTTTAATGTATACTAATTTTATTTTGAAAAATTTAAATATAGAATATACTCAACAAATCACGAATTTAAACAACTCCTGTCTTTTCGTGATGGCATCTATTCTACAAATATTTATGCAAATACAGACAAAGTCAGGTAAAATTATTCCTGTGGTTAAATAAGTACCACGCTTTGAATACATATGGGAGAGTGGACATATAGCGTCACACATATTTTTATTACGATGCCAGGCCGAGATGAGTGGTTAGCTTCAAGCACCTGTCGTATTACCCCCGGAAGAAAGACTTCCTGTGTCCACTGATGTGATGAGAGTTGGGTCCCTGCATGGTTGCTGCGGCAAAGTTAAAAAATACCTGCATGTGCAAAGGATTTGTAAAATATGTGTACTCCAGTTGGAGTACACTTCTTGCCGTCTTGCTGACTGCTGAGATGCGTCACGACCCCCGGTTTGCGTTCTGATACTGTGCCGCAGTGAATGTGAGAGGTGGTGGTATTGATCGGTGCAGGCCCTCCTTTGCAGCGAGCCGAGCATGCGCATCTCAGCCGTATAGAGGCACTCCTAACCCTCCTAACCCCAAGGAGGCCCATTCCACATTTTTTATCCTACTAGCTCCTTTCTGATGGAGTGAGGGGAATAGGCTGGTATTTGTGCTGATAGCGGGAAAGCAGCAATATTGTGCTGTGCATATGTCTTGTGCATATTTGCCTGTATCTTGACATTTACCAGAATTAAAGGTTGAGGTCAAAGAGTTGTACCTCTTTGTGTGTCCAGTTTGTCTCTTGCTCCATCTACCCATCTATCTACATTCATACTGTTGGCCCTTGGCCGCTTTTCAGTTCCTTAATCCTATACGCAGTCGGTAGCACTACTTAGGTGGCAGATTATACACTCGCAAAGCCGCTGCCTGCACACAAAACAACATGAACACAGAATAAACGCACACATACATTCATGTCTTAAGTGGGATTCGAACCCACGATCCCAGCATTCGAGCGAGCGAAGACAGTTCATGCCTTAGACCGCTCGGCCACTCTGAGATGTTTACGTTGATTTATTTCTATTATTTTAAGGCCCTATCTTTAATCTACAGGGCGCATAAAGTTGGGGAATGCCTTAAATTTAGGATTTTATGATCGGGGTAGTTTCTAGTACGAATTCTGATTATCTCACACGCTGAAAATTGATTTCCGAACGTATGTAGGGCAACCTTTGCCCCCTGCCAAGGAGCAAGAAGGGTTCCCAGCCGCTGGAAACTGCAAGTTACAGCTTAGGTGTTTCGGAGAATTTGTGGTATTGCTAATGAAGGGGGGGAGGTTGTTTTACTATTCAGTTCACAACAGTGAATCTTCCAAATGGACATATGCAGCATCAATTTGTTTGTTTCGTATGGGAGAAACTGTTGACCCCACACCTGCTAGAAGAACATGGTCGAGGATGCATAAGAAGAAAAGCGCAGAGGAGAATATTTGGAGGTAAGAAAATGAAAGTAACAGAATAATGGAGAAAATTTCGTAATGAGAAAATTCATAACTTATACCCTTCACCGAACATTACTGAAGTATCCATGCAATGCGGAGAAAACTGGTTGGGCATGAAGTGGGACATGATAAATATAAGTACAGACATTTGTAGTTCGGAAAAATTGAAGGGAAGATACCACTCTATTTACCTAAAACTAGTTTGGGGATAATATTAAAATTAATCTTAAAGCTGAAGGATGTGTAGTGGATCCAACTGGATCAGGAGAAGGTCCAATGACGGATGAATTCTACGACCTGCTATTCTACAATTAGCTTCTCAAAAACGACTTCGCTTGACAGAATTCGTTAATCAACGGTTTAAAGTATGAAGTGCTGAAATAATTATTGAGGTGTGGTGGTATGGCATCCATATTTAGCCTAGAATATGACAGCAGTGGGTAGTTTACTGTTGTAATTAGTCATGTAAAAGTTGTAGGCTCAAGCATTACATTATGTGTGAACTTACATGTGGTTATAAGACAATTCTTCTTATATGTCAAAAAATTTGGGCTCTGAGTAGTACCTTGCATTCTCTTGGAGCCTACAGTAGTACATATTATAAGCAACCAAAATGTCAATTTCTCACCCTGGTGCTTCTTAAAATAACAAACTAACAATATTGCTGGCATAAGGACTGTAATATCATAGAGCTTTCGTAAGTATTTATTCCTTGAAGCTTCGTGCACATTAAATTCATCTTCTAGACTCATCTTATCATAATTCATGAAAATGTGAACAATACTAGGATACATGAACCTCTTGACTAACAAAAACATAGAAATAGGGAAGCAGGCACTGAATTATCGTTAAGCACTCAAAAACAAACTCCGTAGCGTTAGTCCGCAAGCGAATTATACCGACCGAGCTACCGCTGCTTGGCGGCGAAGTTAGTGCCAATTTTAGCGGATAGAGGGTGTTGCGTGATCAGCGCAACGGATCCCCTCGGCCGTTAATCTCGATTTTCTAGACCGGAGCTTCTATTTCCTTAAAAAAGAAAAGCTCCTCAATTATCCTCACGAGGCTGAGTGGACCCCGTTCCAGACCCACTACTTCTCAGAAAATCTGGTAGCGCCGGGAATGGAACCCGGGACATCTGGATCTGTAGCCAGGACCTCTGACCACTAGACCACAGAGGCGGTCGCACTTGCACCTACTACCGAAGGTTAAGAACGACTGGAGATATTCGTCATTCATGGCAGAGTGCTTAATGAATTAAGCGCAGGAAATTTGCCTTTCCCTATGTACTCGTATAAGTTGAAGCACTAGTGTAGAGTAACTTATTTCTGTAACCTCTTGTTAAATTAGTCACGGTCACGAATGCTCTCCTTTCAGAGGAATAGTCACGGTTTGAACACATGACATGAAAAGGGTCAACTATATCGCCCCGCAGTTCGATATTGTGTCGCAACCGGATGTCAACGGTTTACTTTAAAATCCACTTAATGAGAGGGCATAATGGCTGTGACGTTCCGGAAACCTCTTCGTCTTCGTCACGACCCCTGCTTGTCGTCTAGTGGTCATGCTTATTAGCCAGGACTCCTTCCCGCCAAAGTCCGCATATTCCGGGCTTCGTGCCTCTTTGGTACACTCGATAATTAATATGCAGAGCTAACCATGTAGACTGGATAAAGATCTAGAGGTCCCGGGTTCGATTCCCGGCACTGCCAGATGTTCTGAGAAGTAGTGGGTCTAGAACGCGGTCTACTCAGCCTGGTGAGGATAACTGAGGAGATATTTCAAGGAAATAGGGGCTCCGTTCTAGAAAACCGACATTAACGGCCGTGGGGATCCGTTGCGCTGACCACGCGATATCCTATATCCGCAAAAGTTGGCACTAACTTCGCCAACAGGCGGCAGTCTCTCGGCCGGTATAGTTAGCTTGCGAACTAAAAGCCACGGAGTTTTCTGTAACCCTGTAGACTTGTAATATCCATATCAGTCCAACAGAAAACATGAAATATCTAAGTGTTATGAATTTAATTTGATTGCGAAGCCGGTATCTCGTGGTAACAGAAGAGTCTACAGGACGCGTTAATGCAAAGCGATGAGGAGAATACACGGGGAATGAGGAAGTCACAGAAGAACGAAGAAAATTAAGTAATTTATAACGTTCCCCTTACATTCTTCCTCTTCCTTTTCTACCTTGAGCACTTAGGGTCTCTGGCCTGTTCCTATTCAGAATTCAGCCATAAGTTAATTAACATAATCATAGCAATGATGAGATGAAACAAAGTGCATCGCGCAGATGCATACAGATCTGAAGAGAGAACACCACATCGGAGACCTACGTGTGTGTCTATTTGAAAGGCAGAATTAAAAGGAATCTTTAGGAAAGAACGTGTGATGTTCTGAAACAGATTCAGCTGTCTCAGGACAGGGATCATGTATCAGGTTCTTTCGGACACGTTGATGAAATGTCGGGTTCCACAAAAGGCATAGAATTTCTTGGTTGGTGAAGAATTTTTAGTGATTCAAGGAAGTCCTTGTATTATGACGTGCGGCAAAAATATAGAATAGGAAGGTGCATGAAAACCAGGTAGGACTGAAATTAAATGGGACACATCAGCTGTTGATCTATGCTGATCATGTGAATCTACTGAGTGATAATATAGATACCATAAACTTTAATTTAGACTAGTAAGGAGGTTGGGCTAGAAGCAAACACAGAGAAAACTAAGTATATGTTGCTGTCTCGTCCCCAGAATGCAGGACAAAATCATGACATAAAGATAGGAAACACATGTTTTGAAAATGTGGCACAGTTCCCATATTTGGGAACAACGATAACAAATCAAAACCTGATTCAGGAGGAAATTAAGACGAGATTGAACTCGGGCAATGCTTGCTACCATTCAGTCCAGAACCTTTTGTCTTCCCGTCTTCTGTCTGAAAACATAAACATTAGAATATACAAAACTATAATTTTGCCTGTAGTTCTGTATGAGAGTGAAATTTGGTCTCTGACATTAAGGGAGGAACATAGACTGAGGGTGTTTGAGAACAGGGTGCTGAGGAGAATATTTGTACCAAAGAGAGATGAAGTGACATGAGGTTGTAGAAAACTGCATAATGAGGAGCTTCATAACTTGTACTCTTCTCCAAATATAATTAGAATGATCAAGTCAAGGGGAATGAGGTGGGCAGGTCATTTGCACGAATTGGTGAGACGAGGAATGCGTATAGGATATTGGTGGGAAAGCCAGGAGGAAATAGACCACTGGGAAGACCAAAGCGTAGGTAGGTGCACAATATTAAAATGGATCTTAGAGATAGAGGATGTGATGATATGGATTGGATTGATCTGGCTCAGGATAGGGACCAGTGGAGAGCTCTTGTGAACACGGTAATGAACCTTCGAGTCCCATAAAATGCTGGGAAGTTCTTGAGTAGCTGCACAATTGGCAGCTTCTCAAGAAAGGCTCAGCTCCATGAGTGAGTGAGTGAATATTTACGCGTGTGCTATTCTGCATATTGCTCGCTGTTAGATAAAGAAGCTTTTTCCGAGCATTGAAAAAGAAGAAAACTTATCTTTAGACCATGCTGATGGGAGATATGCACAAGAACTTCTCTCGGTACAAAGAGAATGCCATACAGCTATCAAAGAACACAGTCAGATACTATGTTTCCTTGCGTTTCGTTCGCCCAGCATGTTATTCGAAGATAGTAGGACTTTTTTTATTGCTAGTGGGGTGGGACTAAGTTCCTTTTACTGCGGCCACTTCTGGCCTGTTGTACCAACCCCAGATGATAGGTGAGGGTGATTGTGGAGCAATTGGTGGAATGAAGATCGGCAGGGGAAACCGAAGTACTCGGAGAAAACCTGCCCCAGCGCCACTTTGTCCACCACAAATTCCACATGACTAGACGCGGGATCGAACCCTGGCCGCTGCGGTGGGAAGCCAGCGACTAACCGCTTGAGCTATGCCGCGGCCATCATAGCAGGACTTAGTAAGTTCCATATTTTGTTATGTACAACTCTGGTAACGTGAATAGGTTCTGAGAAATTTGATAAAATTAAAATTGAACTCGTTGTAAATTTGTACTGTATGCCGGAGAGATAAGAACCGAAATCAAGTCGGACTGATAAGATTTACAAACATACATAAATACATACATACACACACACACGCAAACACACACACATACATACATACATACATATATACATACATACATACATACATACATATAATCTGAGGCAAAGGCATGTTAATGTTCAATACGACGCGTTGCACCCATAAGGATCCGTATCGCTATTTCAATAACTGTACGCATTCCTGCCTGATGATGGTCATATGTGCCCGAAACATGTCGCAGTAAATAAAGATCTAATGTAATAACTGAAATATTAGACTTGAAACAATTCTGACGATGGATAAAATCCAAAATAAGCCTCATGGGTCTGTACAACTGAAAAATTGTTGTATTGACGGTAGCATAGTTCTTCCCTATTATACGGGGTCTTTCATGACTTTAGGGCATAACTGCAGGAGGTGATTTCCTAGGTCTTTGTGATAAAAAAGTTCGTATAAACATGTGTCCGATTTTGGACGGTCACGGAGTTACGACCGTTTTAAGCTCAGAATAGAAGGTAACGATTACTGACAATAAACGGAACAAAATAGTAAACCAGCATAATACAAGGTGGTTCAA
>NW_019729902.1:1131693-1201319 GCF_002891405.2 Cryptotermes secundus | reverse complement strand
GGAGCCCTGTCTGGCAATTCTTCGCGTACTCGTACATGGACTGCGGTGTACCATACGAACAATGCCTTCTTCATTGACGCCTTCATTAACACCACGCTCGGCGGCAATACGAACGCCGGGAAGTCTACCGGTATCTCGCAATGCCTGGTAAACTCCACTAAACACTCTCCGGTTCGGTATTCTACGATTCGGAAACCGTTGCTGATATTCAGCTAAGGCAAGAACTGAGTTACCGTCACAAAACCCGTACACATAAATCATATCTGCATACTCCTCAAATGAAAATGTAAATGGCATCGTGAACGTAACAGACGCACCGAGATGAGAACTGTTCTGAACACCAGTGGCTACCACACTAGCCGTGGCCGAACATACCAACCCACCACGCCTTAGGTACCTCTCAATTGTCGAGATAACGAGAACGCTCTGTCTGTAGCTGGCTAAAAATAGCGACTGCCAGATGATAGACGCGGTTCACACGAGGGCGTGTACGGGAATGAAAAAACGGTCATAAATCCGTAACCGTCCAAAATCGGACACATGTTTATATGAAATTTTTTGATCACAAAGACCTAGGAAATCACATCCTGCAGTTATGCCCTAAAGTCGTGAAACACCCTGTATGTACGTACATACAGCCTAACTGCTGGCCCTTGCAACCTTTAGTGATATATTCTGCTTAAGTTACAAGATATCGAAGCAAATTCTATCAGAATATCTTCAGTAATTTTAGGCATGAAACTTACGGGAGTTAGGTAGCCCTCCCCCATTTTGCGTTTATCTATTGCAGTTCGTGCAAAGTTTCGTAATGCAACAGTCAGTTGAGCTCACAGTCTTAAGACGTAAAACGGCTGCTTCCTCATAAAAATCACGATCCTATAGGTCATGTAAGCCGGTTAGGCGGAAGGGAAAGTTTAAAATGTAATGGATAATAAAAGTTTTCTCAAACAAGGGGAGAAGCCATAAAACTTGACATGCGAAAGCTCACTGTTACGTGGAGTGGTGGTTAAATCCAAGCGTTTCCGGACACTTCTAGACGTCACCGTATTCTTTTCTGTAACAGGAAATTTAGACTGAGAGCTTTTGATGATAGAGGCAGAGACCCTCTCCGAAACGTTGGAATTTCATTCAAGACTTCATTGCATTCAATCAATATAAAAATTCTATTATATACTGGACAAAGACTCGACTCGGACTCTAGTCCAAAGAAGAATAAAAATATGGGTCATACTGACTTAAATGCCTTCTTATGGCCACGTGGCTCAACAGCTGTAAAAATATTTATCTGTGATCAATCGATTTTTAGTAAAATGGCACCTCAGACACAGATGGTATTACTGTCGTCCAGCTTAATAGGGCAATCATGAACGGCGGAAGTTTGGAAGGAGACTGACGCAACTTATTTCAATGTTTTATTCGGTTGGAGAAGAGGAAGATTATAAAAATTCCTGGTCAAAATAGCCTGTATACTACTGTTATTCGAAACAGACACATCCATAACATAAGTTTATAGCGATGCAACGGGTTCGTTCTCATAACGGTACTATGGTAACAGCCCGCATTCAAGAACGTCCTACCACTTGCCCAAATATGAATTTTATAGACCTTGTTCTTCTGAGCATTCCCAAGCTCCAATCGTCTGTAAGACTCAAGCAGATGAAGACGAAGGGAAGGGTGGCAGTAGAATTTTACGTACGAGAACGATTTTCTATGTGTTGCTTACATTTGAACACGTGTTGAATTAATATTCTGATTATTACTCTGTGCCCCTCTTGCATGGAAACACATAGCTTTATGGTGTACTATAATCATTTATATACAAAAGCTCAGTGCGTGACCATTCAATACAGTTAGGGCCTGCTTGTTTCCATTGATATCGGAATGTATGGGTATGAATACCTTTAGGGCACATGGTTGATAAATCAATATGAACATTTTGATACAGCACTACTGCAAAATATGCATTCATGCACAGAAATAGGCAACTCTGTTTTTTTTTTACAAATAACGTCTGCAATGAGGCGATTTATAAATGTACGGCATTACGAACTTCGCAGAAAAAGTGTTTAGGACAGAAAGGGTGTAGAAATACGTGTATTTGTTCTTAGAAGATTAAACGTTGCAGAGAGGCGAACATTGCTAAAGTTTGTCCTTTAAATTTTCAGCTCCAGTACTAGTGGAGGGTGGAGTCCAACTGGGTCCACTCGGCACGGCGGCCACTGATTGGCCTATTGTACCTGCCCCGGGTGAGTATGATGATGGAGAATCTGGTGGAATGAAGATCGGCAGGGGAAACCGAAGTACTCGGACAAACACCGCCCCAGCGCCACTTTGTTCACCACAAATCTCACTTGACCAGACCCGAGATCGAACCTGGGCCGTCGCGGTGCGAAGCCAGCTACTAACCGCTTGAGCTATGGCCCGGCCTTTCCCCAGCTCCAGTATTAATACAAGTACATAGGACTAAGTATAGAGTATTATTATTATTATTATTATTATTATTATTAACTTCTATGTGTGTATGTACATGCATTTTCCTTTCTCGCCACAAATGGCTTAACTATTGGAAATTTACTTATTTTATTTTTCTCGCCTGTTAAAGATAATTTCAGTTTTTCTTGGAATTGTTATTAATTTATTGCTATTATATAGATTTCGTATTTTGTATTTTGCTCTTTAGTTATTTGTGTGTATTTCTGTGTACTCATGCTAACTTTGTAATTGGCTACTGTGCTCTTAATTTTGTACGTAAATAAACGCAAATTGAATTGAATTATCACCACCATTTTTAACACTTAGACCAGTTGAAATTGCTCACTTTAGTTAAGATAATTCACTCTCCCTCAATCAATTTTGCCTTCATTCTTGATTCTGAATATTATTCTTATATATTGGAAACTGCTACCTTCGAGTTCCTGCTCGGTATATCGGAGACTTCTTTGTCCAATGTCTGTTCCTCAGGTAAAAACTGTCCTTCTGCTGGATATTTTCAGCTGCTAGTGTTGATTTTAGGCCTTAGAATTAATGGGGTTTTGGATTTTGTCCATCGTCCGGTATTCCAAAAACTAGAGAATACATTGTTTTGGAAACTGGATCTGTTTCCGTCCTCAAGTGGGTTGGATACACCTACTCTGTTGGGTGCCTTAGAACGAGCTAACCAGTGGTCCGGTGATTGAGTTTAGCTCTTTCTATGGGACCCAACCGTGTAGGTGTCTCTACTACTCTGAGGATGGCAACAGATCCAGTTTCCGAAACGTTGTGTTCTCTAGTTTTTCGAACACCGGACGATGGACAAAGTCCAGAAACCCAGAAATTAATTATTAATTAATTATTAATTATTAAAATAGTGACTGGGTTCATTAAGAATGTATGCAAATATATTTGTTTCTCATCTCATAATGGTTAGTGTTATTGCACTGAGTTATTTTTCCCTAAATGATATAAGTTGCCTTGTTCCGTCTTTTATTTGTGTGCATGTGTCTGTTTCATTTGTCTCCTTTTGCTCATGCTTACTTTGTAACTGGCCTTTTTTGACTGTTGAGTAAGCATATAAATAAATAACTGAAATTACCGTGATCACATGTGCACAACTACGTTTTGCAAATATATGTACCCGGTATATGAAGTATCACAAATTATTTTACCGATACACAAATATGACCGAAACGTTAAGCTTCTCTGGCTTTTTTATCTGTCTCATTTCCATCGAATATAGGATTTACCAGTCCGCTACAGCCTTTCAATTATTCTTTATATTCTACGCAGTAGGACGGTGGTTATACACTTCAAAATACAACAAAGTGTTCAGTTGTATTTCCTACTCCGAGACCTGATTCGGAAGTAGCCTATAGGAAATTCGCCGTGAATCCTGCCATATTTTCATCATCAATGTACAATCGCCTACTTTCACTATAATTTGAGCGTCTGATTAAAGCAGAAAAAAACATCATCATGTATGCGGGTCAAAACAGCAAAACTTAAGATGAAGTGACAGGAGGTTGGAGAAAACTGCATAATGAAGAGCTTCATAACTTCTCTTCTCCAAGTATAATTAGATTGATGAAGTCAAGGATAGTGAAGTGGGCAGGACATGTAGCACTAATGGGGAGTAGAGAAATGCATATAGGATATTGGTGGGAAAGCCAGGAGGAAATAGGCCACTGTGAAGACCAAAGCGTAGGTGGGTGGACAATATTAAAATGGATCTTAGAGTGAGACGTTGGAATGGTATAGATTGGATTGATCTGGCTCAGGATAGGGACAAGTGGAGGGCCCTTGTGAACACGGTAATGAACCTTCGGTTTCCATAAAATGCTGGGAAATTCTTGAGTAGCTGCAGAATTGTCGGCTCCTCAAGAAGGGCTCAGCTCCACAAGTAAGTATATACTTTGTTCACAGAACTTACAAAGGGGACATTTAATATATTTGCAGCTCATGTCTCAAAATATCGTTGCACCAACGTACATTTTCTTGTCCTGTTGTAAGTTGAAATGTGTGAAAATAAAATGTATGCTTTCATATTGGTATTGCTTGTCGCTAGGTTTCTCTACTGGCAAGCACAAACACTGATGCGAAGAGCGACCCGACCTACCCCACCACAAACCGCATATTGACGAAACGAGAACAGTAGCAGTTTTCCCGATGCGCAAACCCCATATTACATATACACATCCGCCATCGAAACCACTGTTCACTCCATTTCCCTCTTCTTCGATTGACGCGCCACACGGCTGTCGGAGAAGTTGCCGCAACTCACGGCGCAAGCTTTCCACTGTATGCTATTCTACAACTTTACAGTCATCCTTGCTGTGGAATGTATTTCTTGCGGCTTATTGCATAACGTTCTCAGTACCTAGACCATAAAGCTTCGACTGACATGATTGCTGAATAATGGAGTGTAAGGGATTAGGAAGGAAACAATCGTAGCCTAATCGAGGTACAATTCCAGCATTTGCCCGGAAGGACACGGAAACCACGAAAAGCTTACATCAGGATAGCGAAGTCCTGGCCCAGGACTCTACTCAGCTACTTCCCGAAGACTAATCTAGAACGTTACCTCAACACCAGAAATTTATTTTGGGGGATCCTTTCGGAATATACAGTGTTCACAGTCTGTTTAATTGTAGGTAGGACATACCACGTTATAAAAGATATGACATTCCGAATTCATTTCAAATTAACTTTTAATACGAAATATTAATATGTATTTCCAGTTAATTTTGATGGCAAATTTAAATAATAAAATAATTTGTACACTGTACATCTTTGTTAAATGCTTCTTTCTTTTTACATGTCCACATTTTGGTACAATTTCCTATCAATCTGCCATTATTTTCCTTTTCTCTCTTTATTTATTCGTTTGTTTCCTTCTTTATTTCTTCTTCGTTTCCCTCCTACCTCCCAAATTCCTTTTCATATGCATCTTCACTTATTTGTTATCCATTTCTTTCCTCCTTTCTAGCCGCTGGAATATAATGCGTTTGTTATTGTGACTCTACAAAACAAACCACGAAACTGACTACTAATTTCAAAGGAATTCCATTTATTAATATCTAATAAAAGTCTACGTAATATTATTCTTGCAAGGATGACACAAGACGTAAAAGATATTGTTTTCAGTTGTTGTCTGATAATATATTCTGCGTTTGAAAGATAAAAAAAGAACTGGTGCATAATGCATCAGCTGTATAGGGATTGAAAAAGAGAGCAACTCAATCATAAATGGAGCACTGGACTCATATTAGACTTTACAATTCCGGAACCCATGTAATAGTAATGCATAAATTGTAATAAACATATTACTTACTTACTCATGGAGCTGAGCCCTTCTGGAGGAGCCGCCAATTCTGCAGCTACTCAAGAATTTCCCAGCATTTATGGAACTCGAAGGTTCATTACCGTGTTCACAAGAGCCATCCACTGGTTCCTATCCTGAGCCAGATCAATCCAATCCAATCCATACCATCCCATCCTATATCTCTAAGATCCATTTTAATATTGTCCACCCACCTACGCTTTGGTCTTCCCAATGGTCTACTTCCTCCTGGCTTTCCCACTAATAACTTATATGCATTCCTCTTCTCCCCATTAGTGCTACATGCCCTGCCCACTTCATTTTCCTTGACTTGATCATTCTAATTATACTTGGAGAAGAGTACATGTTATGAAGCTCATTGTGCAGTTTTCTCCAGCCTGTCACTTCATCTCTCTTCGGTCCAAATATTCTCAGCAAACATATGTTGGACGTATTTCTCACTCCCTCTCCTTGTTCTCCTTGTATTCACACACTGGGTAAGTTATTGCCTCTACTGACCTCAGAATCCCCTTTACAATATCTCCGGTTACTCCTCACTCTCTAAGCCTGTAATCCCGCGATATCCTCGACCACCTGCCTTCAGCGTGTTATATTGTTCTCCCTCTTCTTCCTGCACGGGCTAGTGATCACAGTTTTTCTACTATGTTATCGATCTTAGGGTACTTACATTCTTCAGTGTAAATATTTACCTAACCATGTATAAACAACTAAGTTTTAAACTCTCATTCCTGACATTTCTTTCGTATTTTAGCATATTTCAAGTTTTAAAATGCACTTGTAATATGCGTGCATATACCGTCTCACACAGCCTTAAATACAATTATTACATATTTCATAAAGTAGCTTAATACTCGCAAATATGTATTTTGACTTTAAGGTCACCTTATCAGGGAGCCGCTCCGGACGAGCTGCCTTACGGATGGAGTAGCGGAGCCGTTAGACAGTAAACACTTCACAAAGCCGATCAACGGGGAGGAAGGTAAAACCAAACAGAAGTCTCAAGCACAAACACTGGAAAGGAAATGGCGGTACGCCTGTAGGCCATTCGGGACGAATAACCTTAAGGAGGGAGCAATGTGACATGAAGTCTGAAGGCTGAAATAGTGGAGCCAGAGGAGAAGTCCACTGTTAGGCGACGGCTCGGCAAACAATTTTCCACCGCAAATGATAAGCAAGCAACAGCAGAGGAATTGTTGGGAACAAGGTTTTCTAATTTGTGCTTGTGCAAAGTGCTTAGTGGTTCAGCTCTGCATACTTACGTACATACATACATACATACACTGCTTGAACTAAAAACATTTATATGTACGTAAGAAATTTTTCTTAAATTAAAAATAGAATCAGTGAAATGTAGACTGTAGCGTCTCAGAAGCACCACAAACATTTTAGAGTGAAATGAACACACACCTGTCCCTTGTCATAGTCTTGTGGTGCTTACATACACTGTCGCAATGTCTGAAACGTCGCAAGAGCTGCATCTCATCAATCAATCAATCATAATGCTCTCTACTCTCGCTCCCTGCAGATCTTGACTTTCCCATAGTGTAGCACACAGAGTAAAGAAAGAATTTTCTTTTACATGCTTCTCCCATTCTGCACACCTGTTTACATACCACTGATACCCACGTCTATTGTCTGCAAGTTACACCATTACATTACACCTCTCTTTCGATAGGATATAATAAAAGGTAAAGCTATCCCTCTAAGAGACCGTGAGGGCCCATAGGGTTGAGAGACGTCGAGGCTCTCACATTATCTAGACAATCGGCTCACAGATGGCGGTGAGGTTGTCAGCCTTACACGCAGACTCCCTTTACCCCGGGTACTCATTTGTGTTAGAGGTTGAGTCGATCCCAGGGCGATAGTGCTGCTGGAAATATTAGGTAAATTGAAAAAACCACCTCATCGGTACTCAAACTAACGGCCTTCCGGCTTGTAGCATAGTGGCACTCTTAAAACCTATATGGACCTATGGCATCGAGCTGTGGGGCTGCGCTCGACCATCCAATACCAAAATCCTCCAAACATTCCAATCGAAAACACTACGAAGAATCACAGGCGCACCATGGTNGCTCGTCGCAAGGCCTCTACCTGTAGACAAACACAGAAAAACGCACACAAACATCCATGTCCTGAGTGGGATTCGAACCCACGATCCCGGCTTCCGAGCGAGCGAAGACAGTGCATGCCTTAGACCGCTGGGTTACCGTGACCGGCACCGCGTATAATAGGGTGTTTAAATACACTAGCCACATGAACTGTAATTTCAAGAAACTGAAAAGCTTAACATGTGTTCTTGTGCCAAGAAAAAAAAATAAAAATAAACTACGCTCGCAATTGTCCCTGGAGAACAGAACCCTGTTATACAAGGCACTCTTAAAACTTATATGGACCTATGGCATCGAGCTGTGGGGCTGCGCTCGACCATCCAATACCAAAATCCTCCAAACATTCCAATCGAAAACACTACGAAGAATCACAGGCGCACCATGGTACGTAACAAACGGAACTATCCACAGCGATCTCAACATACCCCTCATCACGGAAGAGATCAGAAAACATGCCACCAGACACCGTACTCGGATAACAGGACACGAGAACCCGCTAATCGTTGAATTAACGAAACCGCACCCAGCAGCAAGACGACTGAGGACAACCTGGCCAGAAGACTTATGTAACTAAAAGGTAGAGTACTGCCACTGGGCAGCTGCCGCCTTCACGACATAAACACCCATCGCATTTACTTATTACTTACAGTGGTCAAGTAGATTGTAAATTGACGTAATTAAAAAAAAATTAAGTTTAGATCAACTAAAGTCAAAGTTAACTTAAATAAGATTTTCCTGCGGAGATACCGGTGCTTCTAAGCTTACCACAAATCCTCATTAGTACTTCCAGGGTTTCCTCTGCAAATGGTTACCCGTAAATGTTAATTTATTTGTGTTGGCTCATGATATGCTTCATGTATAACAGATGCGTGCATAAAGTTGATGACTGTTCCTTTGTATGACAAGAGAATTAACGAATTAAGCCGTTCACTTTCCATCCCCCCCCCTACCCCATGGGATTGAGAGACCTGTTCAACTGTTTAATGGGGACACCAACCACAGAAACTTTGACGGCCGTTCCTCTTTGCGGCGGTTCAACTTTCTGGCATGACCTAAAGATAGTAGATCAACGTGCCTACCGATTCTTGGTGTACGATGAAACTTCACAGGTTATATTCAGTCAGAATGTGGAGTAACCGTGGCTGACGAGTTGGAAAGCATGCGGAAGGGAGTAGTCACGGAGGGGCCTAGGAGAGGGGACTGACCAAAACTTGTGAACAGTTCTGAAGGGTAATCATCCAGAATACTGCCGCTGGACGAAAAGAAGAGGGCTTGGCCTGCGTGCGCCTCTCATTCTCGAAATAAATTCTCGGGTTTTTAAGAAATCTTTTTATTCCGGCTAGATTTTTATGGAATGAGCATCTTACGATGGACCCAAATGGATACCAAAATAAAACACCCAACAAATTTTATTGTTTATGTTCAATATGAACGCTCATGAAAATCCGTAAAGTATTTTCAGAGACAAAATATGCGGACAGACAGAGCAACAGAAGTTTCCATTTTTGATTCAGTTTTGTTCATTTTATGGAAAGAGCTCCTAATAATAAAACGCTAATAAATGTTCGACATATTATTTCTTCTTATGAATAAATTGCTTCTGCTATAATTTTTCTTTCGTTTCCGCAATTTGAAACCATCCTCAATTGGAAAGTAATTACAATTCTTAGAAGCCTTTCTGTCCCTTAAGGTTACAATTATGCCGAAGCTACTTTTCCAAAGAGAGGACTGTGTGGCAAAAGAAGTTATTTACTTAAAACCTGAAGAGACTATGAGAGGAATTACTGCTCAAATTTTCTCAAATTTTTGAGAGTTATTAATATTTATAATCTATTTTACAAAGCTATTAATATTATTAATCATCGCGATTTTTAACACCTCACTGGCCCTTACGTTAATTTCTTGAAGACGCGAACACATAAGGCTCATTCGCCAATATTGAAACGAAAATGAAACGAATTGATTATTGAAAATTGTAGCTGCTTAACATTCTGATAAATATAGAAGAAAGCAATAACGACACTTAATTAAAAATTTACATGTAAATTCTATTTTCGTAAATATAGTTGACGTTACTCTGTCAAATAATGTACCTTGCATTTTATTATACATTCATCGTATCGAAATCTGTTTAAGATAAAATCTGTATACATCAAATAAGTCTATATATTATAAGACGTAGGAAGGATCCTTCTTAAAGAAAATTGATAAAACGTTGAGTTTAACACAGAGAATATTTTATTTCACTTATTAGATAAAAAGTTAAGGTTGTTCCTGAGTTTAATTAATTAAGTGCCATGCCATGAAGATGTGTGACGGAGTGGAAATATAGCTCGACCATTCCTAAATTCGGCACTTCATGGAGGTGAGTGGTAAGCCTCACGCCCCTTCCACTTACCAACGGAGAAACAGCCCCCTAGAACCCATCTTATAGCAGTCTGCATGGGCCCCAAAAGCGGTCCACGCAGCTTTCTTAGGCTGGTAGGAACCAAAATATATCAGAATAGCTGTCTACTCCTTACTGATTTATTTATTGGCTTATTTTTCATTACTGCAGAGGGAGCGTGATATGATCTTCTGAAACGTCGAGCTTTGTACGAACCACACAACATTATGACCCAAGGTTCCGTACCGCTCAGGTACAGCAGTGCGAAGATCTAATTCAACAAAAGTAAATTTGCTTAACAAATTTCATTGTTGACTCCCAGTACCAAAACAAATTTAATTAGATAAAAGATGAGAACAGGCACGACTTCAATTTATGCCCTGATTTTAAGAATTCCGCACGGAAATATACGTGGAGTCTCACAAACTGAAGTTCCAGCAACCAGATATATTTGGCACTGTATAGGCATTGAACTGGCATATGTCAGCAAGGGATTAATTTTATCAATAACTTCGCTTTTCAGTTCTACACTGAGTATGGCTTAGACGAGAGTTTATCAACCTAACTGCAGTCATAGAGTTAAAGTAGGTCAGTGACGGTCCCGGAAGTGAGCTCAGACCAGTTATCCCGCCATCAACATGAGATCTACACGAATAATGACGAATAAATCCGAAAATCCACCTAAATATGGAAGGATGAAACATATGAACTATCTACACGGCCTGTGATTTTGCACATGTATAGAGCAAATATAGGATGTCCGAGAAATGTGTGAAAAAGTCAGGCACAGCCTGGTCGTTGCATGATTTTTGCTGGTTTCTTCCTTGTTTTACACTTCAACCCTGAATATAGAGGCAGTATGTTGCCCCAACGGCATGTAAGGCTGATAAACTCACCGCCGTCTGTGAGCCGATTGTCTAGAGAAAATGTGAGAGCCTAAACCTCTCACAAACTTATGGGCCTCTACGGCCTGTTACAGGAAGAATATTTTCCCCCCAGACGTCGGTCGACTTTCAACGGACTACATGACCTTGTAATCCCAGAAGAGAGAACTCTTCATAGTAACTGTATTGTTACGCTGGCCCTTATCGCAGTTACTACTTCCAGACTGAAAATGTGTGTGTGTGTCAAGGCCAGGGAATATATGCATATTTAAATGCAGATTTCTAAACAGTCTTAGAATTTCTATTGTAACCTGTATCTTACATGGATGTTTGTGTGCGTTTTTCTGTGTTTGTGTACAGGTAGAGGTCTTGCGACCCTTGCGACGAGCTGATCACCCGCCCAACGAGTCCTACCGAATGTCTAAGATCTAGAAAAACCGAAGTGAACGGAGAAGTTCATGGAGGTAGGCCTAGGCCCACTGGGGCTGTAGTGCAGGGGGGGGGGAACGTGTATCTTGGTAATGCGCCAGTAAATAATCGGTTCCGTTTTGATAACTCGATTTATTCGATAATTTCCACGTCGTAACTACAATTCGTTATTACACTAACACACTAACTATTTGACTGCCTTGAACGAGGTGTTCCTGACGAAGAACAGTCTTCACTGCTCCATATATAGGCTCGGCACGGACCACCCACAGAAAAAAAAACATCGCTGCTTAGCAACGAACATCATATATTGTTGTCAGGCGAGTCCACCCATACATTGCCTATCAATGGACGCCCTATTGTTGTGCATTCGTTGTTTGGAACATGTTTACGTATTAGTCTCCTAGAAACGGCCCAATCTGCCACAGCATTATACTGATGTTGTTGAATTAAATATACAGCTTAATCAATTTTCTTTATTTCTACTTTATGCCTCATTAAAGACGTTTCCGTGGCTTAGATTATGTACAGCCGAATGATAGGTGAAATAGGTGACAGCTGACTCCACATTATATGGAATAAAGTGCCGTCGGCCTATTTAGAAGTACTGCTGCTGTTGCCGGACACCATGTTTACAAGTTCCCTAGCAACCGCTGTTTACTCGTTGTTGCTTAGCAACGACGCTTGCGTTGTCACACTTGCTTGAATGTGGGCAGTTCCCACATCACTATCCTAGCATTTGCTCTAAAGGACTAGGAGAATTGTTTTAAAGAAGGAAAAGCAAAGACACACACATATTTTTCTCTGGACAACTCTTGAAAAGAACTCTTTTGGAGAAACAGGAATAAATGGCATAGTTATATCATAATTAACATTAGATATGCACACAGCATGTAAGGATTAAACTAGACTGATGTGTCTCATAATAAAGGAACGGTGGGGGGTGTTTGTAACAAAAGTAATTAACACGAAATGCATTAAGAATGGAATAGTACTTGATCTATAATTTACGGAAATGATTTCACTCAACCGTGCTCTGAAGAATATTGTGACGTGGGTTCAGAGCCACAAGGATCAGAACCCGATGTAGTCTTCTTTTTAAAAACAAGTTTTCACTATGGTGAATATTCACAATCTCAACGAAATATTCCAGATTGCAGCATCTTGTACTCTTGTAGAGGGATATTAAAATTTGGAGAAACTTGATGCCTTCATCTTCACGGTCAACTGATTTCAAACTGAAGATGGATGCGCTACGTTCTTATAAAATACTGATATCAAATTCCAGGACCACACTGTTCTACACTCTGTGAGACAGGAACACACACAAAAAAAAAGATATTTCAATGAAAGAAAATAAACTACTTCAATTTGCCTTTCTTTCATGCATTCTTATCTATCAGCTTTATGTGACATTGCTTTTAGTTATGTGCTACAGACGTGCCAAAACGGCGTTATCCCTCAGTTGACTCATCTCCAGCTCAGAAACGCGACGAGAAGCAGGGATGAATAAGATGACGCATGAAAAGCAAACTGAGGAAATTCACTATTTGCACTGTGGCTAGCCAGAATTGGCAGTAAAACTAGAACGCAAAGCAAAGAAGAACTTCTCAAATAATATTTAGTGCCAAAAGCTGCTGGATGATTTATATTCAACCAAGCATGAAGAAAACAAAATGTGAATGCGGTGTTAGCAGGGTGAAGTAGAGAACTAGTGGCTGATATATGTGATTTCCAGATGTCGGAATTAACATGGAGGCCACTCAGCCCTTAGGTCTGCTATAACCGGCTCCATGTTTTGTTCTAACCAGAGGCAGTCGAAATTAAAATCCAACTCACAAATATTCATCACTTTTTGATAGTATTTTATGATTGAAAAATATGCAAACATGGCTCTACTGACATACCGTTCCCATATGTCAATAGAGTAACTCGTTATATATAAATGGGAAGTATTCCAATAAAGGCGTTCTTAAGAAGAATCCATTTAACGAAAATTAATTTCTCATCAAACGCAATAATTATGACTATGATACCTGATCCCAGCATCGGACACAACTTAAAGGCAGTTCCAGCCACCCCCCATTCTTACAGCCAGTCAGTAAAATTCGTAATTTTTTATATCCTTCGATCTATTTATCGGTCTTCTGGTCACGTGTTTCCCAATAGTTCCGCATAAAGAGTTCTTTTGACTTTCACTTCCCTTAACATTATATTACTCTCCCTCTTTTAGTGATATTCTGAAATTGTGCAGCTTTATTTAATCATTCGAAATGTGGTTATCCACTTTTAAACAAAATATTCAATAAACCAGACATTAATCAGAATACAGAAGAAGAAAGGATTTCTGTGAAAAGCTAATTGCCTACGTTCCTTTGATATGATACGAATAACATAGCAAACGGGTTCTCCAACAATTCTTTGTTGCCGCGGGAACGTCTTTACCAGATATTTCACTACCAACGATAGGGGGATACACAGAGATGCTCAGTTACTCTCCTTTGTCAGGACATGGACCGCATAGAAAATGACACGTCCAGCAATTATTCTACTGTTGCGTTTATTCGTTGCCACGGAAACATTTTTACTAGGTCGTTGCCTAGCAACAAAATGAGTGGTGTATTTTACTGAGCCTTTGCCTATCAAACGATAGGAGCGCTGCACATACAGACACACAGGATAACAGGAGGGATCTATATCGTAGGCCGTATAGATTAGCTTAGAGGCCATGACAGATATACCAAGTTTCATGAAGACTGGTCCAGCCATTTAAAAGTTAATAATGGGAGATACATATACAGACACAGACAACATGGAGATCACATGAGCATACTTTAGGAAAGTAGGGCAATAAAGTGTTCACAAGGAATTCTAGAACAGAACTACTTCCAACAATGTTAGGAACACGAACGCGTGCAGCCATGGGCACTAGCTGAAATAAACATACCATACATCTATACAAATTATTGTCACATGTTAGTGACTAGACGCTGAGTTTGCGTTAATAAACGGATTATTGAATACTTAAAACACGTAAATACAAACGTTTATACTCGTGTATTTAACAAGGTTGTTTCATCTGAGGAGGTGTCATAGCGTTGCACAGAATTAGAGAATCATGTGTGGTGAGAAGGCAATAATTTGGAAAGCCACTGACCTACTCTGTTTCAATGTATTACCACAGCATTCTGTAGGAAAATATGAAAAATCTCTCTCAGAATATACAAACTGGATTCTTCCAAAATACAAGTCTAGAATATTATCCCTGTACCAATATGCATCTCGAAGTTTCTCTGCATATCTCAAGTAAATGTGGTTGCCTTTATCCAGTAAAATGGAACTCCGGAGTATTTGCGGATTATGTATCCACATAGCACTACTGCTACTTCACGTAAAGAAGAGTTAGGTTTCTTTGGAATGGAGCGTAGAAACACATAGAAAGAAGTAGAACACAAAGATTGCCGTGGTTATGTGGAATCCATGGCCCTTGTTTATCCTGTTTCAACAACGGGATATTGTGTTACAGTTGTTAGAAGCAAAGCACAGCAATCAACCACCCATCTCCGTTTCTCAAGATGCTGCGTCGTGAGCGCAAATACAGCGAGGCGAGCTTTCGGCGTCACAGAATCCTCTAAAACAATCTTAGCTCAGACCACGTTAAAACTTGTAAGATACAGTTACATGGTAACAGGACCTCTAGCTTAGTCGTCCGAGGCGTAACGAATTAGCTACATTAAACAAAGTCTTCCTTGAGAAGTCGATATTCGTTCACGCGATTTATAATTTCTCCAAAATATATAAAAGGTTGTCGTGCGTTTCTATGTTAAAATATCTCTTCACTGCTGCGAATTCTGGGCCGGTTTAATCGAGTCCTCGTCCTCAAATCCTATAATTTAAAGATACATTATCATATTACAAAGAAAAAACAAACTCAGTGGTTTTAATAGACTTTAAAGGATTCTGACGATGGTCTATGCTGTACAGAACTACAAGGCTTATTTTGAGCTCTATCCATCGTCTGGTATATACGTATAAGACAAAAAACCACAACGTTACGGAGACTGTATCTCTCTCCGTCCTCAGGTGGATGGGGCAAGATAGACCTACTCAGTTGGGCCCGTTAGAAAAGCTAGTCTCAAATCACTGGACGTGATTGACGTGTTGTTTTTGTCTTATATATACCAGACTATCGATAGAGTCCAAAATAAACTTTATAGTTCTATCCGTAGTTTTAGCCTTCAAGTGAACTATACCGACCGAGCGACCGCCGCTTGTCGGCGAAGTTAATGCCGTGGTCAGAGTTCCTGGTGATTTCTCTAGAGACGGCTTCGAAGTTACATAAACATGACAATTTCCGATTTTTAGGAAGTTTGGGGACGGGGGATACACAGACAGCAAGGTGATCTCATAAGCCTCCTTTTATATTTTTCATAATAAGGAAATTACAAGGCTAACAAAACAATCATTAAATACTGAAGGACCCTTGGGGCCACGGGCCTGCAAGAGAAGAGCAGCTACGAGATAGACTCGTGTTTCAGAGAAAACTTATGGGGCTTAGTATAGTATTCTGCTTAACAGTCAGACGTTAATCCGTCCCTCTTGCTTTAAGAATGACGTGTGAAATTAAAATGCAGAGCAACGAGGGGAAAAACTAAGGGAAAATAATGAGAGTCTGGGAGTCAAAAAGACTGAAATAAATAGCTGAGTTCAAATATTTTTGTTGTCGTTAGAACGGCTCAGAAGAATGACCATAACGAAGCTAAAATGAAAGTACTCATGGGTAAGAAACGTCAAATCCTTATCCTGGTTCGGACACAAAGTAAACCCTACTGACCATTACATCCTTCCTACCCACCTGGTGCTCCAATCCGAAATAAGGGTTTGTGCCTTCATTCTTGATAAACATAAAGAGGTGACAATAATCCGTGTATGTACCGAAACGGATCAGCCAAAACACAAATCATCATTCACCGCCGTGACTTAAATACAGCTTGGAGATTGTATTGGTATAATTTGTTTTACATCTCTGGCAAAATAAACGCACAGTAATGTCGTAATGGTCTTAAAGCAGAAAGCTACTTCAGCATGAATCACATATCCATCCATGCTGCACCGTGCTACAAAAATATATGGTCGCTCTGCCCATTCAGAAATATCTGACACCATGTAACCTCGTCTACAAAACCAGTAGGGTTGTTACTCCGGAAGATATTAATATTATGACTCACCGATGTAAGAACATTTCGATTTATGCTCAAGGTTACATCTCATCACTGTGGCCGCACTGTGGTCGGAGCATTCAAGTATTTCTGTAGATACTATGGGGTTCTGACGATGGTGTATAACACACAGAGATACTGGGGTTTCGGACTTTGTCTATCGTCCCGATTCTAAATAAGTGAGTAAAAACACAACGTTTCGCAAACTGGATCTGTTTCCGTCCTCAGGTGAGGGAAGACACCTATTCTGTTGGGTCCCTCAGAAAGAGGGACTAGCCTGAGGACCTGAGGACGGAAACAGATCCAGTTTGCGAAACGTTGTGATCTTTTCTTAGTTATTCAGAATACAGACAATGAACAAAGTCCGAAAACCCAGTATCTCTGTGAAGTATTTCTGTGTTTGTATAGTCCTATGACGGTAGAGGCCTTGCGATGGGCTGATCCCCCTTCCAAGTAGACCTAAAAATATATCATTTATCGTGTAGAGTGCAACAGGATACTTAAATATAATATTAAAAATATCTATTAAATATTCGTAGTTTGAGAATTAATTCTGAAAGGGAACATAAAATTCTGCTGAATTCGTAAAGGCAGAAGAAGAAATGAGACTGCAGGAATATTTAGCTGTACAAGTACACAAAAGCGTAGAAGTGCTTTTATCTCTTCTCCGGGAGACTTATGTGAACCCGCTACTCCGATTCATTAGCCTGTGAAACTGGTGACGTCATGGCATATGATCAGGTCTTGTTTTTACTTCCACAGTGAGTGGACAGGTAATACGACAACAGTTATGAACATTGTTGGAGAAAGTGCGTTACGTCATGAGCTGTGCATGCGTGTGTGTCCACGGTTCAGTGAGCAGAACGCATTGTGTACACCAGCTGAACGACAAGTAAACCGCTGGGAAATGTCAGTAGCGCGGGACAATATCGATTACATTGTTGCTGAAGACACGGTGAAGAGCTGTAAGCATTCATCTCAATTATTGAGCTCCGTAATGAATGTTGCTCTTGAACACACATGCAGGATGCTTTTAGAGGGGTAAAAAATTCGTTTTTGGATCAAGAACAAAAAGTGAAGGCCATTAATGTAGCCGAAAGGGAGTTCTGCCGATTGCATAGTGAGCTTTTCAAGAGGGCTGCTGGCCCACACAAAGATGGGTTTACAATTAATTCAGACATCTGACAGTCTGTTCCCCACAACTCATACACATGAGAGTAGTGGGCACTGGCACACTTAAGTGTGACGGCACTTTAGCTGATGCTGATATTCTCATGAACTTTCGTGAAACGTTAGAAGTTAAGAATAATTTGCGAGCTACTAACACTATGTGACCCTACATACAGTTTGCAGCTCATACCCCTAATAACCACTCTGTAGCAGAACCTAAAGGCTCAGTAGTGTTACATCTACTGCTTAATTTATTATTACACTATTTCATAATTATGTGTCTGGTAGCAGAAACCGAATGTACAACAACATTATGATTATTTCTTAATTTAGTATTACAACATTTAAATTATAGACCGTATTTACGTACAACGCCGGTCACGGTAGCCGAGCGATCTCAAGCATGCATTGCTTTCGCTCGCTCGGAAGCCGGGATCGTGGGTTCGAATCCCACTCAGGGCATGGATGTTCAGAGTTTGTGTGCAGGTAGAGGCCTTGCGACGAGCTGATCACCTACCCAAGGAGTCCTACCGAATGTCTAAACTCTAGTAAACCTAACTGAAACAGAGAGTTTCATGGAGGTAGGTTAAGGCCCAAATTGGGGCTGTAGCGCCAAAGGAGGAAAAATTCGCCTCCAACACTGAACCACAAATGTATGTACAAACAAAGATGTCCCACTGTTCAACTGAGCACCAGACCATGAAGACGTACGGTGCAGTGCAGTGGAAAGGAGTGGAGAACTAGATAAAGGTGAATGGCCGATTTGCCCCTATGAGAGTCCCGCGGTAACCACTGTATAAGAGGCGGGACCCAGAGATATCTGGACGATGTGGAGAAGGGAACAATTTGTACACCCGCTGGGAAGCGAACATATGCACGTACATATATATATATTTATTTATTTATTTATTATAACTGACATAAACTTAATTACATTCATATAAACTAATTAATTTCTTTAAAAATTATGATATATAGTCATCATCATAAGCAACACCACGGTTTAGGCTCTTCTGAATGCCTGTTCCGGCTTCAAGCTTTAAAATAATAACTATTAAATTCAAAACTGTTCTTTCCATTCTTAACATGGTCTCATCTGCCTATGGGTTTTTGGTCCGAGAGTAATTTAGGAAATCTCTTTTACTCCACTTTTCTTACGTCTTGTAGCGACTTATTTCATAATCATTAATTCATAAGATTGTCCATTATTTATAGTTTCTTAAATTTTTTTTTAATTCGCTTAGTGGGGGGTGGAGTCCAGCTGGATCCACTCGGCACGGCGGCCGCTGATTGGCCTATTGTAGCCTGCCCCGGGTGATAATGATGGAGAATTTTGTGGAAGTACTCGGAGAAAACCAGCCCCAGAGCCACTTTGTCCACCACAAATCCCACTTGACCAGACCCGGGATCGAACCCAGGCCGCCGCGGTGGGAAGCCAGCGAATAACCGCTTGAGCTATGGCACGACCCTTATTTGTAGTTCATATCTTGACTCTTTATTATGTCTGTGATCAGTAAATCAGTAACCTGACGAAGCTCTCAGGAAGCAAACACCAGCAGCTTCTAATGTAGCTCTCTGTCTTCCGGTCAGTTTCCTGCCCGAAATCCCACAGAGAAGATTTCCTATTGCCATAATACTCACATTATGGAAGGTTAGTAGTGTCACCTGCCTAACGTTACCGGCAAAGATTCTAATAAGTGCACCACATATTTATTGAAATCTTTGTCGTTTTACATTGATATCCATTTGCTTATCAGAATTCACATTAAAACCTTACTTATTTACTCACGGAGCTGAACCCTTCTGGAGGAGCCGCCAATTCGGCAGCCACTCAAGAATTTTCCACAATTTTATGGAACCTGAAGGTTCATTACCGTGATCACAACAGCCCTTCACTTGTCCATATCCTGAGCCAGATCAATCCAATCCATACCATCTCATCCTACCTAAGTTCCATTTTAAAATTGTCCACCCAACTACGTCTTGGTCTTCCAGTGGTCTCTTTCTCTCTGGTTTTCCCACCAATATCCTATATGTATTCCTATACTTTCCCATTCGTGCCACATGCCCTGCCAATCTCATCCTTCTTGACCTAGTCATTCTAATTATACTTGGAGAAGGGTACAAGTTATGAAGCTTGTCATTATGTAGTTTTTTCCAACTTCCTGTCACATCATCTCTCTTCGGTCCAAATATTCTCAATTCTTTCGTCAACCGCCCTCAGTCTGTGTTCCTCCCGTAATGTCAGAGACCAAGTTTCACACCCATACAAAGCAACAGGCAAAATTATAATTTTGTATATTATAATTTTTATTTATTTTTGGACCTCAGATAAGACAAAAATCCTTTAGACCACTCCCTTATTTTGAAAAATTAAATGAGATTTGTGAGATCAACTGACCGTCAGTGTATATGAGTATCCTGCCCGTTTTTGCTAGGAAATGTCTCGGTAAACGTTTTCCCGCCATACTGAATGCATAAGCAATGATAGAAGAAGTGCTGAATGTGATGTTTCTATGCGGTCCGTGCGGTATCAAATATTCAATATGCAGTAAAAGGAAAGTATGCACTTAGTTCTCTGAATTCTTGTTATTTTCTCAGATTGTCTTCTTACCTAGCTACAATCACCAGTTCATCAGCGAAAAGTAAATTATTGAACGCAATTTTGTTTATATAAAATATTCTTCCGGTTCAATCTTCCACATATTTATTACTTCCTCTGCATATAGGTGAACAAGGTGGGAGGTAATCCCTTACACTTCCATGTCCACGAACTGATTTATATATTTTTCCCCATTTTCTTCTTCTCACTCAAATATAATTTGAGTTTCACAACGCGGACTGCTCTCGCCAGCCGTGGCGGAAAGCCTCCCTCCATCATAGCATTCGCTTTGTCCAAGGCTTATTCATAATCAAAACACGCTAGGAATGCTGGGAGATATATTCCTCCCTCTAGCACAGCCAGCCCCAAGCCCGACTGAGAGACTTGGGTGGGGGAGAACATCTTATTAAGAAATCGAGAGCTCAACTGACCCCGCTTAGCACCCATAAGGATCCGTTGTTCAGGGTTACAAGTCTACTTCGCAACGTTGCTGAGGTATCATTGTGTAACACGGAAAATATAGGGGTTTAGTGTGAATTAAAGAAGCTGTACAAGGCAGGAGTTGGAAAAAAAAAGAGGAATATATATATATATATATAGAATATTGGTGGGAAAGCGAGAAGAACAGAAACCACTTTGGAAACCAAGATGTAGTTGGGTGGATAATATTAAAATGGATCTTATAGAAGAAGGATTGTGTTGTATGGACAGGATTGATCTGTCTTAAGATAGGGAGCAGCGGAGGGATTTTTTGAACACAGTAATGAAATTTCGGGTTCTATATAATGTTGGAAAATTTTTGAGTAGCTGCACCACTGATGAGCCCTCAAGAAGAGCTCAGCTCCGTGCAGTTAGTTAGTTTAGTACATGAGCTATGCTTCCATAACCCGACGTCACACTCGCATACTCTGTATAATCCTGAATTTAATGTGACGCCTAATTTCTCCAACGCGAATATAAAGAAAAAAGTGTAAATGACAAAACTCAATATGTAATTTAATTAGAAATATCAATTAAAACTACTCATATTCTTCTTCATATACAATTCTATAAAATAAAACCGTGGCGTTTAGTCCATAAGCGAAATATACCGATCAAGCGACCACCGCTGGTCGGCGAAGTTAGTGCCAACTTTTGCTGATAGAGGGTGTCGCGTGGTCAGCGCAACGAATTTCCCCCACCCCCCGGGCTATTAATTTCGGTTTTCTAGACCATAGCCCCTACTTTTCCATTCAAGTAGCTCCTCAATTATCCTCAAGAGGCTGAGTGGACCCCGTTCCAGACCCACTACTTCTCAGAGAATATTGTAGCGCCGGGAATCGAACCCGGGGCCACTGAATTTGTAGCCAGGAACTCTGACCGCTAGACCACNTATAAAATAAAACCGTGGCGTTTAGTCCATAAGCGAAATATACCGACCAAGCGACCACCGCTGGTCGACGAAGTTAGTGCCAACTTTTGCGGATAGAGGGTGTCGCGTGGTCAGCGCAACGAATTTCCCCCACCCCCGGGCTATTAATTTCGGTTTTCTAGACCATAGCCCCTACTTTTCCATTCAAGTAGCTCCTCAATTATCCTCAAGAGGCTGAGTGGACCCCGTTCCAGACCCACTACTTCTCAGAGAATATTGTAGCGCCGGGAATCGAACCCGGGGCCACTGAATTTGTAGCCAGGAACTCTGACCGCTAGACCACAGAGGCGGTCCATATACAATTCTAAAGAACCCGAAAAAAGACGATCCTTCTTTTCTAAAAAGCAGTATTTAAAAACGAACATCGCCATACAAGGTCATGTCTCACTATATTCAAACCCAACAAAGAAATTTAATTAAGATTATTCACATCTGTGTGACATAAACCGCGGTCTTTCGAATGAATAATTGAAATAAGAGCAAAATGAAAGTAAGCTGTCACTGAAAGTCATGGACGCATATTTTTAAATCCAATGTGTTAATGTGTCTAAGATAGCATACAATAAAAATTATATTTGACAAATTTGAGTAAGTACTTGAAATCAATTTCTTGTTAAACAACGTTTCTGTGAGAGCGACTCCTGCAGTTGCGCAGTAAGAAACCATTCACGAACTGAGTCCATGGTTTACATAAGCACTGCTTAAAGTAGATGCTGTTTGCACAGATTAATAGCACTAGAATCCGCAAACACTGCAGTATATTGAGAAAGGCAATTAAGACCTATAGTTTTACTGTAGTGGATTCTGATTGCACTGGAAACCATGGCGACAGCATCTCTAGTCGAAATTACAAGTCAGAAACTTGGATAAGTTGGACAGAGCTGTTAGTACAATAACTGAAGCCATTTCATCTCGGCTAGTGAAACGTAAGTGTATAATTTTTATATGATGTCTTCAAAACATGTTTCAATCATTAATAACTGACAGATCGCCTTTGTACGAAATAAAGCGAGGCTAAAAGTAAGTAGCCACAAAGTGGTACAAAGAATTACCAGGAACATTCTTTGAAATTTAATAAGCACGATGAGAAATGTAAATAAATACATTGTAATTAGTGAAAGTCTCCCATATCCTGTTTGAACAAAATCTATGAAGAGGCTTATAAGACACATTGAGAAGCATATACAAGGCCTTGCACAAATGACGCACTTGCTTTAAAAACGAAATCGCCCAGAAAATTTTGATGCAAGCCTCTCACACCAAATTCCATCAATATCTTATGTATATAATTTCTTTCATACTTAAGCTTTTAGTAGGTCACGACCACTTCCTCTGCAAATCCCTCGCCGTCATCTCATACGTTTCGACGTCAAGAAGCACTGAGGTTGATACAGCATCATTACATGCTTATGAATACAGAGTACGACAGGTGCTCTTGTGAATAAAATAATTCAATTGTAATGCAATAATCGATGAATTTAAAACGGATAATGAGAAGTAGAAGGGCTAGAACATTTTTATTTCTCCCAGAGCGTCACACATATGCCTTGTCACGTGACGGTCTTGGCTGGTCTTCAGCTAAGCTCACTGGGCCGAACTCACTGATATGGAGCTGTTCACAGAGGCAGGTGTTTGTAGCACACGGGAATGGAGTGGATATTGCAAGGTTCGTGATCAGGAATGTTAGAAAATAATACCTTTCAAACTTCTCTGAAGAATTCGTCTCTTGACCGCTAATGGTTTCCAAACGCTTTCCCGTTCCTTTCAATAAGTACTTCCTTCCTTCTTATTTTTTTTATTTAATTACTGGAATATTTACAACCTACTCTCGATAATATGGAGCAATAAGTAAATTTGTTCTAAGCAGGTGTCTTGAGTAGAGACGTCATCCACTGATGATATTCTGACAGGTCCTGTAGAGGAACACTAATTAAATGGGTGACAAAAACTCCAAATTTTCACCAATGTAGGCCTAAAATAATATGAAGAGAAAGAATTATGGAATTATTAATATGTTATATTAATTGCAAGAATAGTATATTGTGACGTGTTACGCTATGCAGGACACCCTTCCCCCCCCCCGCCAGCGGTGACGTAACACCATCGGATAGCTGTCGTTACTAAGGTAACAGGCAAGTCAACACTCCTTCGCCTACCCCGCCAGCGGTGACGTAACACGGGATGCCGCCGTTGCTACTCAGCAGTAAACAACTCCCGACAGCGTTGCTAGGCTGTCGGCAAACACGGCGTCAGACAACAGTGATGCTTATTACGTAGCTGTTTTCTGTGTTGTCCGTAAGGAGGCTAAATAAGGAGCAGCGAAGACTATTCAAGAGTTATTTACGAGTTGGCCAGGGAAGAGTTACGAGTTGGCCAGAGAAGAGTATGCAGTCTAGTATTTGTAATACTGCAGATAGCAGTAGTTGTGAGATTGTAAACTTTGTGATTGTATGAGCGAGTGTGGAATAAAATTCGCTATATCCAATTAGGCGTGAAGTTATTTGTCGCGTTATACACCCAGCACGTGATAATATTATTTTGTATATGTGAGAGTAGAATTCGTCATATTTAAAATCTGGTATCCACAGAGTTGAATTTTATTAATCAACGCTTTTCTTTTTTTCTTCTTTTTTTTTAAGTCCTGAGAAAATTTTGAATAACGAAATGCGTAAAGTTAGGTTAGTTTTCTGCTGTGTTAATATGACAGAGTTGTTAACTTTAAAAACGGAACGAATATGGATATTTATGTTTTGGAAATTCATTTTCCTCAACTAATCCGAGAAGGGAAAATCTACGATGGTATCGATTATATTCAAAGCAAGTCATAAATTAGATTTGGTGTTTGTTTTGACTGCCAAGAAATGGCCTCAGCAACCCTAATTAAATATTGTATTCCTGCTTCCTGAAGGACTTAAGAGAGCCTCACACCTTTAACATTAATCAATTATGTGCTGAATTTATTTAAAAGTGTCTGTCGTTGATTTATTTGCATGCCTCAATTGTTCTGTCGTTCACTTACAACACTTTTCAAGCACCGAAATACGCAAAATGGTAGTTCACTAGGCAGTTGAAGTAGCTGCAAAATAAACAAGTCCGCATGCTACAAGGTTTGTTTGGTAAATGCAAATTATTTATTCACTTATTTCTACGTTGGGTCTTTGTTATTACGAATATCATTGAAGTTCTTATTTTACGAAGCACTGATCTGTGAAACGTGTGCAGAATCCAATAATGATTCCATGTTCTGTTCAGAGGTCGCAGAAAGCTGAAGGCAACACTGGAGAAGTAACAGCAACGGTAAATACTGAAGATCCTATGCGAATTTTGACGATCCAGCCAGTGGAGTGCGTCCATTTTTCTACTATGCGACACATTTATAAGATCATTAAATAAAATTCACTCACTCAGGGAGCTGAGCCCTTCTTGAGGAGCTGCCATATGTGCAGCTAATCAAGAACTTCCCAGCATATTATGCAAACCCCCGGGTTCATTACCATGTTTACAAGAGCACTCCACTTGTCCCTATCCTAAGTCAGATCAATCCAATTCATACCATCCCATCATATTTCTTTAAGATCCATTTTAATATTGGTTATATAGGTTATAGTGAACTTATTCAAAAGTAGTTACTTACGTAACTAATAGTACTAAGATTCTAAATTATATAAATTTATAATTTAATATACGAGTATAAACATAATGAGAAGATTTGAAGTTAATTTCTTTTCACGCCGTTTGCTGTTTTCTAAATTCATTCTGTACATACAAGAAATGAAGGCAATTGACTGAAACAGCGAATTAAAATGCGTTTGTAAGATTTGAGGTTTTCACGGCGGTGACTAAGAAGAAAGCAGTCTTCTGGGGTGTGTGGCACCGTGTAGATGTGATGTTAACCGACGTTTCGGAGGAACGTATCGCCTCCAACTTCAGGGTAGAAGGAAAAATAAGAAAATCCGCAAGCGAAGAGACCGTGAGGACCGGAACCTAACACACCTAACACGGTGATTTGTGTTTACGTTATTTAATTATAATTTAGAGTCAATAAACACACTAAATTGTTCAAAATATATATAGCCATTGATTCTGATATACTAGAAGAGAGATATGGGCTGTACCAGCTCTCTTGTTAAAGTACTCCCATACAGCATAGGTACGATGCCATAAATGAAAGTTGTCCTAACTCACAATTTTAACAAATAGCTTTCTAATTTGTAGGATTTTAGGTTTGTTTCTTTAACTTTCTAATTTGTACGTTTTCATGAACAAAGATGAACTTGGCTCAAGTTAGCATAGAATTGTATGTGGAGACTGGCAATAAGAACTCCAACTGACTTACTATTAATATCAGATATCTGAAGTACATAGTTACATGCTGTGAGGTTTGATAAGAACTTGTATAAAGTTACAGGGTTACCAACCACTACTTAATGGCCCTGTTCCTGAATTGCGCTTTGTATCCGGAAAAGCGAACTTACGGAAAACTTTCTGATGCTAGCAATGACGAAAGCGCCTACTGGAGAGCGCATGCGTTAAAGAGCTGTTCAGCTGAAATGGGAATTATCACGGTAGTGTGCACTCACAGAGACACACAGAAGCACGCGGTGCTTTCAAAGTGCGTGAAAAAATAGGTGACATTGAACACGTAACATAAATAAGATTTGCTGACGTGAAGAATTCAAGACTGGTGCAATATTGAAGAGTGTGATAATTTACTAGGCATAAATTGTGTTCATTTAATGACGCTGACAGTGAATCACGCTCTTTGGAATGACTGGATGTTTGTGAACAATGAATTGAAGAGGATTTGGAAGGAAACAGTCGTGGGATAACTTAAGATAAAGTTCTGACATCAAAACAGGAGAATATTTCCTCGTTATGGAAGACAATATACAGTAGGTTAAGGGAGGGGATATGTTGTAGTGAGTGAGGGTGCTCACAGGCTGCAAGTGAGTGCGGAAATCAAACCCAGTACCTGCCCTTGAAGACCAGCAAGAGGGAACACTTCGCTTTCGGAAACCTAAAAAAGGAGGACTTTATAAATTTACATGGTTATATTTCATAATCTCTTTATATTCGGATTTAAGTACTAGTTGACACAAATGTTAAATACCTTTCAATATATTACATAAAAATATTGTATAAAAATATGTAATCTTATCATGAAGTATTCGAAAGAAGTTTGCATTAATTCAATGATTACATGTTAATTTTGGAGACTGTGTTGTAGCCGCTGTAGTAATTGGCTGGCGTTTCTGCATCTAAGAGTACAGCAACATCTAATGTGTCATGTTGTTTATAAAGAAGGAAATATGCACTTACTCATGGAGCTGAGCCCTTCTTCGGAAGCTGCCAAATGTGCAGCTACTCAAGAACTTCCCAGCACTTTATGGAACCCGAAGGTACATTACCGTGTTGACAAGAGCCCTCCGCTGCTCCCTATCCTGAGCCGGATAAATCCAATCCATACCATCCCATCCTATCTCTCTAAGATCCATTTTAATATTGGCCACCGACTTACGTGTTGGCCTTCCCAGTGGTCTCCTTCCTTCTGGCTTTCCCACCAATATCCTATATGCAATCCTCGTCTCCCCCATTCGTGCTATATGCCCTGCCCACCTCATCCTTCACTTGATCATTCTAATTATGCCTGAAGAAGAGTACAAGTTATGGAGCTCCTCATTATGAAGTTTCCTCCGACCTCCTGTCACTTCATCTCTCTTCGATCCAAATATTCTCCTCAGCACCCTCTTCTCAAACACCCTCAGTCTATGTTCTTCCCTTTATGTCTGAGACGAAGTTTCACACCCATATAGAACTAGAGGAAAAATTATAGTTTTGTATATTTTCAAGAGCCGTAATTAATATAATTAGCGGGTTTCTTTATACCAAGCAAGAAAATAGCGTGAAGCAAGCAGCAAGAACGACCCTCCGAAATGTTGGGTGACTTCCACACGACATTACACGACATTACATGCCAGAGAATAAAACACTTCATAACCACCGCTGAAAGAACCTCAAATCCTGTATTTTTGTAATAATTCACCAACAAACGAATAACGTTGTTACTGACCGGATACTGGAGAGAGAGTGTTTATTGATGGCTTGTAATTTTAGGCCCTTTTCCCATTTTGATTTGGTACAACTATAGGACTCGGAGACGCGAACAACACTGCTGAAGTTTTAATTAGCTGTTTGGTTCTGTTCAGTCGTGTGATTATATAGAGCAATTATAACTTACTTAACAAGCGAAAATGTTTTATATGGTTTTTTTTCTAACTACGAAAGCAAAGTCTACTCTAATGCGTGCAGTATATACTTAACCTACTTTCTTAGCTGCCACGTGTGCTGGAGCATTGTTCTGGAAAAGAAATGCCTTGATAAACATTAACCTGGCAAGTTCCCCCCCCCCATAAACGCAGCACAAAACTAACGGCGGATGAAGCTCAGTAGCTTATCTCAAGCGTCTTTAAGCAGGATCCAATTTACCCAAATCTGTTAAGTTAGTTTAGAAGCAAAGCCGAATATCCCTTGAGAGCAAAGTTATTGGCATAAATGAAGATGCCCTCCTGAAATCGACAGTTTGCATCTAGGCGCTAAGTTATATACTGTCATTAACAGTGACTAGACACGGGGTTTGGGTTAGTAATCGGATTGATTGAACACTTACAAACCGTAACTACACGTAATTATGGAGCCGGGATAGCGCAGTCGGTATTGCGACTGCCTACATGCTGGACGACAAGGGTTCGGAATTTGAGTTTCGGCACAGTCAAGAATTTTCTGTTCTCTACGTTGTCCAGACCGGCTCTGGGGCCCATCCCGCCTCCTATACAATGGGTACCGGGTCGTTTTATCCCGTGTTAAAGCGGCCGGGGTGTGAAGCTGACCATTCACCTCCAATTAGTACCGAGGTCAAGAAAATTTGGGTGTACACATCCACTCCCCCATACGCCTTCTTGGCGTAGTGCTTAAATAGTTAAGCACAGGAACAACTTTATTTGACATGTAATTATAATGCTCTCACTAATTCGCTCACTCCTTACTACAGCACATGCTAAGTGTTCTCAGGCTGCTATATCTTCACCACTCGTTGCCTGGTAACGGGTCTCAACAATTTTCTCTTTCGCTAACGTCGTTACCTGCCTTCTGCCGGTAGCGGAGGACACAAATTTCTCCACATGAATTTGCGTAATATTCCCTCATGACATTACACTTGTATAATACTGACCAGCTCGAAATTCTAAATGACCACACATTTCGTTGAACAGTGTAACAATTCTCGCTCTAGACATGCGTACTGTACATGCATATCTTAGTAAGAGCAGCTTAGTCCTTTCAGTGCAATTTATGGCCGCTTCTGTTAACATTTCTTGGTTTAACGGCTGTATTATGTATACAGTAATATGGCTCTCATGACAAATTATCAATTCCTTTACATTACTTACTTACTCATGGAGCCGAGCCCTTCTTGAGGAGCCGGCAATTCTGCAGGTACTCAAGAATTTCTCAGAATTTTTAGGAACCCGAAGGCTCATTACTGTCTTCACAAGAGCCCTCCACTGATCCCTATCCTGAGCCAGATCAATCCAGTCCATACCATACCACCCTATCTCTCTAAGGTCCATTTTAATATTGTTCACCCACCTACGCCTTGGTCAATTCCATTACATTAGTACAGTTTATTTAATATGAAACGCTAGAGAAAATGGGCTAGCATTTGATATTCAGTAATTACGCTGTTGATAATAAATATATCTCAGCTGGGATGTTGCCAAGAAGATTCTCCTCTCAAAGTAGAGGGCGTGTATGTGTAAAAATGAGAGAAGCTGCGTGCGTTTTGCAGGACATCTGAAATGCCGTAGAGACACTAAATCAGCTATATTCCTCCGAGAAAAGAATCTTTATCTGGGCGCTTGGAAAGGCACTCCTTTGTGTGGCGGGCGTGACGGGCCAAGAAGAGGTGTATGGAGAAGTGGACGTAGAAGGGAGGGGGGCGGGAGAGAGCTCAGAATTCCCTTTGAGTAATCGACCCTCGGATAAATTTCTCTCTGGCTCGGTGTTTCTTATTGCTTGGTCGTGCGCCAAACGGCGCCATGTTCCTCTCGTTCTGCTGCAGTGGCTGTTGGCTGGGGCCCGCAAATCCCGGGGGCCGCAGACCCCGGACAATACTACATCATTTCCGTGTCAAAAACAGACACCACATAGCCCAGCCCAGCCCAGGTACCGCCCCCAGGCCATTTCGTCATACTTGTAAAATGGCGGAAAACACCACAATAATATAGATTGAGGTACAATTAATTATAACCACTACCATGTTTGAATTCAGAAGTCTACAAGGGTGGTGAATTCATTTTGTGTGTGTGTGTGTGTGTGTGTACAGACATTCACCTCAGCATTTAGAGCTTAAAATTGTCCTCAAAATCCATGTTCTGTCCTCAGAGTGAAAGGCCAAGTTTCACACCCGTTTAAGGGAACAGGTAAATTATAATCTGTTTTGATGGAGTCCTAGGGATCAGTTCTAAAATTCGAAGAGACAATTTTGCGACCTACATAGAAAGGCTGGGTACAACAGGTTACGTAATTGATGGTAATATATTTATGACATAAGAATGCAGAATAGATCACGAATTTATGGCTAAATAGGCGAGCAACCAGTCAGAGTTGTAGCGAAATGCGGACACAACAGTCAGTTAAGCAGGCGGTCAATAGAACATAATCAGATTCAATCTGATCTTCGATCTTCATGCAATTAGACTCCTTCAGAGGGGAAGATGTAGGAGTACCTACAGTACTACGAGAGTGGAAGCGTGTGTTCTAGCTAATTATGTGACGTAACAAACTGAGAGCCGGTCACGGTAGCCGAGCGGTCTAAGGCATGTACCGTCTTCGCTCGCTTGGAAACCGGGATCGTGGGTTCGAATCCCACTCAGGACATGGATGTTTAGTTTGTGTGTGTGTGCGTTTTTCTGTGTTTGTGTACAGGTAGAGGCCTTGCGACCAGCTGATCACCCGCCCAAGGAGTCCTACCGAATGTGTAAGATCTAGAAAAACCGAAGTGAACGGAGTTCATGGAGGTAGGCCTAGGCCCACTGGGGCTGTAAACAAACAAACAGAGATTCTATCATAAACCATACCCTGTTTTACTCCTTCCTAAATGTTCCTCCTTCAGAAACCTGCACTGTTCTTTAGAAAGAGTGTTGATATGGACTTGATTTGTTATAATTTTATTGTTCATATAGGCATGAAACATGATCTCAGTCTGTTAGGGAAGAAACTCTATTGCTGAAGTGCTAAGAGATGAGTGACATGGCTTGAGTCTGCAATGTAGAACCTCAAAATTCATGCTCTTTTTCAGGGAGGGAGAAAAGATCAAGCATAATAAAAATGCCGAGACATGTAGTGCTTTTTATTTACTGGCTCTATGCCCCCCTTGGGCCCTGGCCTCAGATTTTTTCAGTTTCATGATCATTTTACAGACGGTAGGACTCCTTGTGCTAATGATCGGCTCGTCGCAAGGCCTCTACCTAAATTTAACTTGTCTCATTTTGGTCCGTCACACTATTAATTACAAACAACACAGCACGCACGTGAACTGCACTCTAATAATAAGAACATAAAATCAAGAGAAATAAACGACATCTCCCACCATCAGGAGGAAAACAACATGACCCAATGTCGGCTCAAGATATTTTAACATAATAACTATTTTTTACATGGAAATTTTAATACAATTTTAAATACATTGGGAGGCTACTGTATGGAAAAGTGAACACCATATTGCGTGCAGTGAAAAAACCCCAGTCAGAATAACCAGGAAATACACTAAAAGAAACTCATCATAAGTAAATCTACACTTCAAGAAGAGCCATTGTGAGTGCCTAAGACAAACATCAAAACCAACCATGATAACAGAATTTATATAGAGAGCATTAGTCATATCTAAAGTGCATATTGTTAAAATATGTGATAGTATTTCCTTATCGTAGTGGTGCGCCTCTGAAGATGATTCTTTTGAATCGAATCATGTAAGGTGAATGAGGAATGAAGTGTTGTAGACTCGTATGTCACACTGGACTGAACTTTTCATTATCTACTCTGTAGTCTCTACCTAAACACAGGACAACACAAACACATACACATACTAAACATCCGTGCCTTGTGTGGGATTCGAATCCAAGATCCCGGCATCCGAGCGAGCAAAGACAGTGCATGCCTTAGACCGCTCGGCTACCGTGACCGGCGAGACATGTAGTACGCACAGGGAAGTTTATATATTGAGACACCAAGGCAAGAAATGGGTGAGTCGCATGGTCCATCAATAGCAAAACATTTTATAAGACATATTTCGGTCATTTCAGGCCATTATCGGTAAGCATCTTCTGTAAAAAAGTGAGGGGTCTCCTCTAGAAAGCCAAGGCAAGAGGTCACTTGGGATGCTTAGGTGTAAATTAAAGTATAATAACGAGTAATATCCAAACTGATTAGAGAAATGGAAAGTGAAAGGTGACAAAGAAAGTTCAGCTGACCTCCACCGTTTTGAAGAAGGCGCTGCTAGCGAACTTTAATCTTTAACCTTACTCTCCGAAACCCTTGCGTGTACTGACAATCCGTCCAACCCACCCCTCTAATTAGATTTCGTCCACTTACAGCGAAAATGGCGTGCATGAAGCATCTGTACATATTTCTAGTTCAGATCTCCGTTTAATATGCCGTACCCAGCTCCAGAACGCCAACAGTTCCGTCAGAATTTTCCCCCATTTTACTTTTATTTCCCTTGCATTTTTATCTACTGTGAGACGTGTTGCGTTAAGTTTTATGGTTCCGTTGTTTAAATTTCGGGTATATTTGACTGTTTCCGTTTCAATTATCGCTAATAATTATAAGGCAGCAGGAAATTAATGAAAATGTAATGTCTCTGAACCGGGAACTGAGGAGAATACTTCGATATAAGGGAGATGAAGTAACAGAGGTTGCATAAAATTACTTAATAAGGAGATTCGTAATTAGTACTCTTCATAAAATATTATTAACCCTACGAGGGCGACAAGGATCCGGTATATAGCACGTGTTGGGAAGATAAGGAGTCCGTGAAAATTATCAGTCGAAAAACCTGGGAAGTGACGTAGGTGTAGATGGTAGGAAAATCTTATAAGGGACTTTAAAAAATTAGTTACGAGGATGTGAACTGCATCTGTATCGAGTCCAGATGCGGATTGTTTTCAGAACTGCAATGAATTGCGGCCCAGACTGAGATAGCCGGAAGATGTGAAGTACAATTTACAGCGGCTAAAATTGAGGAGGCGGGTCACGGTAGCCAAGCGGTCTAAGGCATGCACTGTCTTCGCTCGCGCGGAAGCCGGGATCGTGGGTTCGGATCTGTTTCCTGTGAGGTACGAACTGAATTCTTATATATTATTCTTATACATTGCCAGTCACTGTAGCCGAGCGGTGTAAGGCATGCACTGTCTTCGCTCGCTCGGAAGCCGGGATCGTGGGTTCGAATCCCACTCAGGACATGGATGTTTGTGTACGTTTTTCTGTGTTTGTGTACAGATAGAGGCCTTGCGACGAGCTAATCATCCGCTCAAGGAGTCCTACCGTATGTCTAAGATCTAGTGAACCGAACGGAGAGTTTCATGGAAGTAGGCCTAGGGCCAAATGAGGGCTGTAGCGCCGATGAAAAAAAAAATTGAGGAGATAAAGGCAAAAGACGAATTAGGCAGAAGAATTGTTAGGGTTCTTAGAGACCCTCGGTGTAAAGAAGTACTCAATTAAGTAACAAGGTAACAAAATGTACCTACTGATAAGACAAATGTAGAGGAATTCTTGACTAAGTGAGAGATTATTAACTTCCTAAGGAGGAGACATAGCTACCTGCATTTAGTAATGTGAAAATTATCCATGTGCTTAACTACTTAAGGCGTATTGAAAAGCAAGTACCTTTTTCAAATTCTTTTAATGGAAAGAGGGGATCTGTACTTGTCCTGGGATCATGAGCCCTATGCTGTTATCGCAATCGGACGAATGTTGAGGCCGATACGAAGCGGAGCAAACGCTTATCACGTAACGTGGTTCAAATTGGCTCTGAAGCCGAATTCTCCTTTCGTTGATACTTGTGTCTGTGCCAAGAGTCCCCCCCCCCCAGAATTGTACATTACCGAGCTGTTGTTCGATCTTCTCGAGTTCCTTACAAGTCCCGTACTTCCTCCTCATCGTATTTGACCTCTTGCATTCAACTAAATACTCTAGCAAAAAGATACTGAAACTTGTCGTACTTTATTCCTATCGTGAAAAATGCAGCTTTCTGGGACGTGGCGCCGTGTAGATATTGTGTAAACCGAGGTTTCGGAGGAACGTATCACCTCAGGTGGCTGTAGTCACTTGCTCACGCTGGTTCGTCGCTAGCGGATTTTTATACCCTGAAGATGGAGGCGATATTTTCCTCCGAAACGTCGGTTTACACAATATCTACACGGCACCACATCCAAGAAGACGGCCTTCTTCATAGTCACCGCCGTGAAAACATCAAATCTTACACATTCCTATCGTGTTTACTAAGAATGTATACAAAAATTCATATGCCTCAATACCTTCTTCTTCTCCAAAAAAATCCTTCACGTTTCTTACATACTGTCACTTGGGTTTTTATGTATGTTTACTTCTATAGGTCTGGGGTTTGAATCTCTGCCCAGAGACTGTATATTCTAAGTGTTCTTGTTTGCCTCAGTCTCTCCGAGAAAACTCACGGATAGTATCTCAAATGATGAGACGAGAGCTTTCTTATATATCCCTTCCAATTTATTATAATTATATGTATATCATCTACTGAAAGCTTCGATAGATAAATAATTACAGCTAAAGTGGATACACTCTAGGAAACCGGAGTTTATCTTAACCTGTGTTCTGCGCCATGCAACAATAGAGGGCTGTGTTTTCTGTGCGTGGTCCGTGCCTAGAAGATATGAGAGAATACTGGAGTGGGAATTAACTTCACTTGAATTCCAGAGTTCCAAGGGAACAGCAGTGTGGCCAGAAGACGAATTAGTGTGTGACGTTACATGTGCTGTAGTCGCAGTAATCTTGAGAGTGTAAGGCCTAATTGTAGTTACGACTAGTGAAGTTCCAATAAACCGATTTACCAATCCAAATCCACGTCTTGGAAACTAAAACACGTGACAATAACTTTCTACCTCGAGCGATTGAGGAAAAGAACTGAAACGTGCCTATAGATTTTAATGATAGGCATTACTCTCGACAGTTGCAGTCTACAACATAAGTAAAATTAGGATTGAATACCATTAGATGGAAAATATTTTTAATAACAAAATAATGCCTATATGTATTTCGGCCAATGATGACCATTATATCGCTCTCACCACCAACAGGACCGACACAACACAACGACTTACGAGGAAAATCGCGACCATTGTGCTTCACAGCCAGGTTCTAGTCAATCGAAAATGTTGCTATTTTGGATACTACTGCTTTAAAACTTACGATAAACGTGCATGTGATGTGTGTGAAGCACTTCCTTCGAAGGAATGGTCGCCTTCCTATAACTGATAACACTGGCCGAAACACGTAAAGCTTCATTTTGTTATTAAAACATTGTTGCATTTGATGTAATTTAATCCTAATTCTACTTGTTCCTATGCATACAATTACTTGCTTACTTACGGAGCTCATCCCTTCTTTGAGGATCCGCCAATTCTGCAGTTACTCATGAATTTCTCAGCATTTTATGGAACACGAAGGTTCATTACCTTATTCATAAGAGCATTCCAGTGGTCCTTATCCTGAGCCAGATCAATCAAATTCATATCATCCAAACTTATCACTCTAAGATCAATTGTAATATTGTTCACCCACTTACGTCTTGGTCCTCCAGTGGTCTCTTTCCTTCTGGCTTTCTCACCAATATCCTATATGCATTTCTCTTCCACCTCATTCGTACTACATTCCGTGCCCACCTCATCCTCCTTGACTTGATCATTCTAATTATACTTGGAGAAGAGTACAAGTTATGAATCTCCTCATTATGCAGTTTTATACATATAATTAAAAATTTTAAAAAATTAGTGAAGTTACATGATGAGGCGTTTAATATAGGGAAACGTAAGCTGCTATGAGTTGCAAGGCATTAAGGAACACAACATGCGTGTACATTAAGATGAACGTAATGTAGTCAGCCTCGCGGATGTAACGATACTGCTAGGATCCATTTATCTGTTGAAGCAGAGCGCCTCTCTTGCTAACTAGGAGACACAGACGAGAATTATGTTCGATCTCTGCTAGTGACTGAACAAAGACATAAGGTTCGAAGAAAAATCAGAAAAGGACGGACTCAATTTTATATTTCTTGCCTTGGTGTACCGCGCATTCAAAAGGAAAGATTGTACGCAACAAGAAAACACTGCACCGTTGGGTTTAAATATTGCTGTTAAAATGGTTAGAGAAGGAGATCTTTAATTAATTTATAAAGTTTACTTTAAAAACGAGGTCTCAGAAATATTTTATGAAAGTAAAAATGAACAAATAACTTTGTTTACAATTTAACTTTCTTCAGTGTCAATAATAATTTTAATTTTATTCATTGTGGCCTTAAACATCAATTAAAGACTTCAACTTAAATTATAAAACTGAAATCAAAGTTAACATGAAATATGAACGAAGATCCTTCATATGTTTTGAAAACATAAACGCATGGTAGACAGACATATTCCATTTTCTTATTCTTCGGTGCGACTGGACCAACGGTCCACACATTTCCTGATTTCACCAGAATAAATTGTCACGTGTATTAGTGACTAAGACGCGGGTTTGGAATGGTGAATCGGTTTATTTGATATTCAATAGTCGTAACTACAAATAGTTGTGTCACTTTAACACGCCAGTCTTCTATTCACTTCTTTTGTAAGCGCTCTTTACTAGTCTCTTAACTGTCTTGAGCTCTCCTGAACTCTCCTCACACTTCCTGACTTAACTAATGTCAACGTCAAAGTCACATTGAGACTAACGGCCAGTCAGTCACTAAGTCTTGGTGTCGAGTCCCATCTGGGGCTCATCACCAGATATTTATTGCTGTTATTTTGTTGCTAGTGGGGTGGGACTAAGCCCCTTGTACTACGGCCACTTCTGGCCTATTGTACCAGCCCCAGATGATAGGTGAGGGTGATTGTGGAGCAATTGGTGGAATGAAGATTGGCAGGGGAAACCAAAGTACTCGGAGAAAGCCTGCCCCAGCCCCACTTTGTCCACCACAAATCCCACTTGACCAGACCCGGGATCGAACTTGGGCCGCCGCGGTGGGAAGCCAGCGACTAACCGCTTGAGCTATGGCGCGGCCTATTGCTGTTTGACAGTCACAGTCTTGTTTTCTGTGGGGCGTCCTCTCTGATGAGAGGACAGGTCTGTCTTATGTAGAGGAGATGGACAAAAATATGGAAACACCTCGTGAAATGCATGCCTGAATTGAAGTGTTTATTTTAGCGACGTTTGTAGGTGACGCTGACGTATCTGCCCAACACCACTACCTGTACAACCTCCGCAATACGTTGCAAGCTTCGTCTGTTGTCGAGACAGTGTTCTGTGCAGTTTCTCGTGCATCACGTCAGAGCTAACACAATTGGAACGCGGACAAATTGTTGGGGCCCATACGGTGGGTGCTTCCGTAAACAAGGTAACGAGGTTTTTGGTGTATCGCGAGGCACAGTATCCAAGATTAAGACCGCACACAGGATGACTAGAAAAACCGCATCCGATAAATACCAGCGTGGATGGAAATGTGTCTTGAGTGACCGAGACAGACGAACATTGCGGAGGATTGTGACGAAAAATAAGAAGACTATAGCTGCAAAAGTGACTGCTGAACTGAATGTCACGCTCACAAACCCTGTCAGCACCAAAACAGTACGAAGGGAACCCCACGAGCAGGGTATTTCTGGACGAGCTGCAATTCCAAAGCCACTCATCAGTGATCAAAATGCCACTAAGAGGACAGTGTGGTGCCGAAGTCATAAAACCTGGACTTTGGAGCAATGGAAGGCGGTCGTTTGGTCGGATGAGTCCACCTTCACACTGTTTCCGACTTCTGGCCGAATTTACGTCTGAAGAACGCCATCCCAAGCTTACGATCCGGGTTGTTTGCTGCCAAGAGTGAAACATGGCGGGGGCTCGATATGGGCAGCCATATCGTGGTATTCTGTCGGACCCATCATTACCCTGCAAGGTCACGTCACTGCCAACGACTATGTGACCATTTTGGGTGACCAGGTCCATCCCATGGTACAAACTTTGTTCCCCAGTGGTGATGCCATTTACCAAGCCAACAGTGCCCGTGTTCACACAGCTCACATCGTCCAGGACTGGTTTTCTGAGCACTAAGATGAAGTGACACATCTTCCATGGCCCCCACAATCGCCAGATATCAATATTATTAGCCTTTGTGGTCTGTTTTGGAGAGCAATCTGCGTGCGCGCTATCCACCTCCATCGTCGATAACAGAACTTGCCAATGTTTTGCAGGAAGAATGGTACAAGATTCCCTTGCAAATCATACAGGACCTCTATTTATCCATTCCAATGAGACTGCAAGCAGTTCTTCAAGCCAGAGGTTGTCCAATACCATTTTAGTCACGGTAATGTGTTTTTTGTTGGGTGTTTCTATATTTTTGTCCATCCCGTGTATATGCTGTTGGTCCTTGCCAGCACAGGCTTTCTTATGTCCGAGTCCCTAGGTACTCGCGACTATATTTTACTGTCTCAGATTTGAGACTTCCCTTTTTGTCGCCTCCTACGACTCGCAGGTCACGGTGGAGGTATTCGACCCCGCCTCCACAAGGGCGTCTGACTTAACCTTAAACAGATATTCATAATATAGGCGCCGCACTGACAACACAGACAAGTCACGTGATAGTACTGTTGTATTGTGATGTCATTGCGCCTGCGTGGAAGTCTGTTTACTGAGCCGTTGCGTAGAAGCGGGTTCCGTAACCTCGTTGTTCCATTGTTGCGAGAGAGTATCGCGTGTGTTTACAGGTCTGTTAGCTAGCAACGCTCTGGCCATCCACGTTAGAATATGTGCAGTTCAATTTTAAACTACCCTTTCACTCAGTCGTGCTCGCTGCTAATGTAATTGCGTCAGTGTTACTCCTCTGGTTGTCCCGAATACGACAATATACTGCATGTTCCTTAATCTGAAAGCATGTTTACAGTGATACACATCAATAACAAAACTCCTATCTACTGATTTCAACATTTTAATCAAAACTAAACTTTCGTCTAACTCATATATTTATCGCCATACAGAACTTGCGTTCTTCCGTAAATTTCACGAGTTCCCCCGCTTTCTGATAAAAAGAATCATATCACTCATTGATTGTTCTTCTGTGGTGCGTTCTACAAACAAAGCAGTCAGGTTAAACTTCATGTATTTATTACCTTTACTCAGAACCAATGAAAGCCAACAAAAAAAAAATGAGAGAAAATTCGTATTGTTCGAAATTCGCCATCCCTTTCATCGTTACCAATATAATTTTTAGATATTTTAGAGTAGATAATTTTTAGAGTATAAACCACACAGCAAAACATACCACATAAACTAGACAACACAATGACAGTAAAAATCGCCATCGTGGTAATGAGAGAGGAGATAAATTCGTGCTCAAATAACAGTTAATACGAACGTTACAGACATTACCACTTGCCAGAAATAATTCCGAGTCGGTATTCATGACAGAAGAACATGATGTGGAGATACGTATCTCCGGAAGAAGAACGGGACTGAAAATCTTGGAATTCTTACACTTCCGCTCTCCGTTAATTGGGCTAAATTTTAATGTTCATATTCCCTTTAATATCCTTGGGTTTAGATTATTTCTTGTCATGCAACGAAAACCAATTGGAGGCAAATCTATTTTACACAATTAAAAAGTTGCTTTTGGAAAATCAAACAAATCAGTTTTTATAAAAAATAATCTAATAATCCCTTTTCGACGTGAATATTTCTAAAAGGAGAATTAGATTCATTTTACTAATTATGAGGAAAAGAGTAATTTCTAGGAAACACACAAAGCTCTTTGTGGGCTAACCAGTTCGTCATAAGACCATTAAAGCATTGTTTTCCTTCTCCGTGAAAATGTGTAAGTCGCGAAATGAGTTCTATTGCACTAAACAGGGTGAAAGGTTAAGTAGATAAGTCATAGGTTTCGTGACCAAACAGACCTGAGAATTCTTCTATCATCGACTGAATTGATATCAAATCCTTGAATGTACTTTACGCAGGACGCGCGGGGTTTATGTAAGTGTGCTGGCGTCGAAAGGGCGAAGAAAGAGCCCTCATTAAATCATGACCATGGGAGTTAATATTAGCAAGAAATATGTGAGGATATGAATCTAATACAATTTGTTAAAACGAAGTTCATAACCAGAGTTGCATGTTCCGACAACTGCTAATAATTCCAGCTATCGCTTCTTGATTTTCTGGGCCTGTTTCCTATGGTAACAAAGTTAGTAATACTCACGGTGTCGACAGCCGCCGAGTCTTCGAGGCCACTGGCGACGCCGTTGGGTTGCTCCTGCATGGCTGCGAGCTGCGTCTCTTGGTTTTTCTCATTCTCGAGCCTCTGGGCTACACTGACGTGATTGGCTGCCGACGTCGTGGCCGCTCCATTGTGAGGTTTTGTAGCGTCCAACAGAACTTTGAGAGACGCGATGGCGTGAAGTTGAGTTGCCTTCTCATCCACCTTCCCTGCAACACATGGGGGAGCTGTTGTACGAGTGAGTCAGGACTCGCATACACACGCGCAGTGCTGCTACATGAGTCTCGACTCTCCGAGTTTCGTCAGAGGGGACAACCGCAAGTCGCCTGATTCGTGACACGAAATTAGGCTCAGGAGAGAGGGGATACCGAGACTGAATCTTCGGACTTCGGCGTTGGGTCGCTGTCTAATAGGATCGTTATATTTTTTGAACTCATATAATGTTTGCATTTCTTTTCGTGGTGTTAGACTGAATGCAATTTTTACATATGACGCACGAATTTGCTGCAAAGTTTTCTGAACGTTCTTCCGAAATCAATATTTTCAAATCAGTTCTCGAAAGAACGAACNCAGAAATAATCAAGGATTTAAGAGTATAATTTTTATTTTCTATGATATAGTATGACAGAGTAAATGTAACAGGTCTCTAGCAGTGATTTTGCAGTTAAGTGCACTATGGAGCCATGTCAGTAGCGTAGTTAGTTGAGACACTATGCTACAAGCCGGAAGGTCGCAGATTCGAATCCATATGAGGTCATTGGATTTTTTCAATTTACCTAATCCTTCCAGCCGCACTATGGTCCTCGGATCGAGTGAGCCTCTAACAGAAATGAGTACCCCTGGGGGATAAAGGGTGACCTGCGCGTAAGGCTGACAACATTATCGCCATCTGTGAGCCGTTTATCTAGAAAATGTGGGAGCCTCGACAGCTCACAACCCCATGGGCCTTCACGGCCTGTTTTTTTTTAATTTGCATAGTTGGGGGTGGAATCCAGTTGGGGCCACTCGGCAGGGCGGCCACTGATTGGCCTATTGTACCCGCTCCGGTTGATTATGATGATGGAGAATTTAGTGTAATGAAGATTGGCAGGGGAAACCGAAGTACTCGGAGAAAACCTACCCCAGTGCCACTTTGTCCACCACAAATCCCACTTGACCAGACCAGGGTTTGAAGCCGGACCGCCGCGGTGGGAAGCCAGCGACTAACCGCTTGAGCTATGGCGCGGCCTTCACGGCCTGTTACAGGGATAGCTTTACTTTTTCTACCTTAGTACCACTAATGGTCTTTTTCAGCGATGAATCAACTGCGTACGGTGAACGCAAGGGGAAATGATGAAATAAAAGTGGAGATGTAAAGAAATTTAGAAGAATGTTATGAAGTATATAAAACTGTCATGGAATAGACTTTAATATGTTTTAGGGAAATGTGATTATTCACCATGTCATTAACTACATGGATTTGTAATGAATTCTATAAAAGAATAAAACGTTTTCAAAGAAAATTGAGACAGCTTACTGTTAATGATATTTCCGAAAAAAAGCACACGAAATCTTCGTAGTTATGCGTGCAGTCTACTCTAAAGTCAACGGCTAAATTGCAATAGTTCTAAAAAAAACTTACGTATCTGATGGAGAGAACTGGTTCCGATCACCTCGGACAGCCGAGAATCTACTAATTATATTGATAGAATATTTACAAAAAAAGCAAGTGCTACAGAGAAAGAAGAACGAAAGTGAATGTCTTATTTCTAGTGTTAATTCCTGCGGTTCTATTGTGAGAATATTTACGTGCGTTCCATTTCTATGGCTCTCTAACAGGAAAGGCAGGCAAGGATGTTGCTGCCACGTCATGGCACACAGTTGGTCAGGTCTGAGTATGGTACATGTTTAAATGACATAATGTATATTATATTATACTATGTGCCTATGAAATGCCTATTTGATATGAAAGTATGTAAACTCTAGTTCATTTACAAGTTTTCTATGTACTCGTAGTTAAATATATTAAACTACAGGAATACCTTTCGAACTGTCAAGTGAACCACAGTCCTTTCGAGCTAGAACCAAAGATGGCATCGATTTTATATTAAAGCAAATATAGACATAATACTTCCACACCCTCGCACAGACACACAAACGCGTATGTATATATATATATACATGCCTGAAGTCCTTCTGATGAAACACCCTGCTAACCCATATGGTATCCTATTGAAGATTTATGTCCCCACAAATAGAGATGTTCAGTCCAGAGTACAGGGTTGTCGCGTTTCATGCGAGGATGCTTTCCTGAACACCTCGCATAATTCAAGACAATTTTTAAACACATACGTGATTCTTGCCGAATTTTTCGGAATTTGTATTTTTTCAAAATTTGCAAATAAAATGTATTAATATTTTCAATTTGCCAAACAAATCACTAGAGATAATTAGAAAAGCATAATTCGCTCATTAAATCGAGAAGTAACTTTCAAATTTTGTCAGTGCTTCTGTGTCACTAATACGCAGTGAACCTATTGAAAAGAGCAAACTAGTGTCCACATATTGTTTGAATCTATCTGAAAAAAAAAACATTATGACTGGGGCTTCGTATACTCGTAATCCGGTTATAAAATTGTAACAGCCAATATTAAAAAAGAATACAAAGTGCAAGTTTAAAGAAAATATTCAAAATAAGCTTTTTTTCATGCAAAAGAACTAAGCTACTTACAGAGAAGCTACTGTTGACAGATCCACCTAGCAGGCAGAATTAGAACTATCTGTAACCAAATCGTTCAGCATTTTGTCAGCGGACCCTTATCATAATCTCCCGCAGCATTGTTACAATTTTTGGGAGATTTATGATTGGTTCGTTGCAGGGATGACCTTTCTTTTCCATCCTGAAATCATGCAAAATCTTGTAGCTGGTATTAATTCATGAGGATTGAAACTGTGGGCGTCGCTTTGGACACCACAATTTGGCTGTTATCGAAAGATATTACGGATAATACATAGCAGTGATCTAGTAGCAGAGAGTAAAGAAACATATTTTTTGTTGGGCTAATAAACTCAAGGTCTGAGGATTGGGACTCCTTGTGAAAAAGCGAGATTTTACAAGGGAATTCTCTCCTAAATTTTCTTACACAAATTTCCAAAAATGCGTCATACATGATCGCTTGTCCCGATGTGTAATTCGTATGTGGAATTTCGATATAAGAAGAAATGTAAGTAATTTAATGTTTATCAGATATCAGGGGCTCCAGATTACATCTGCCGGGTACATAATGCATGAGACTGCTTCATAGTAGTCTCTCAACGATCTGATGGGAAGATATTGGAAACAAATTGTGAAATGTAAGCGTATAGGTTCTTGGCTTGTCGAATCTGCATTTGGCTTGGCTTTATGCCAGAATTGACTGCCTGCTCCACCTGTGCGGCAGAATGATTTCCGGAAGCTGTCACAAGATAGCACTGTAATTCAACATAATATTACAGACATATGGTAGCAAAAATAACTAAAATATTAACCAAAATGATAACGTCAATAATGCAAGAAGTGGAATAGAATGGAAGCTAATAAGAAATGAGTTAGTAGAAAATGAACTCACCATAACAAAGCAGATGAAGGAGACACTATATTTATATTCACAACAGAAGATTACACACAAAAGTAAATAATTTCATACAAGAGAATCAATTCGTGTTACTTAATAATACTCGTAAAAACACACAAAACTACCAAAATGTTATAAAAGATAATATAATATAAATAAAATATAATACATGTGATTGGCCGCGTTAGCAGTTCAATCCAGACACGAAATGCGTAGGTTTATGACACCGTGCGTCTTATGTCACTTCTTACCCGTTGCCGACCTCTCAGGGTGAGACATCTCACAAGCTATCAGCCCTCTGGACTCTTACGATGTCTAAAATGTTAAGAAATATGAAACTCTGTGATACTGAGAGACTGTCGAATTGAGAGGTGTAACCTAAAAGCTACGACTATACTTTGAACGACTTCCGCAATATAAAATCTGACACGTGGCCTTAAAAAAGCAGGAACCCCCTGCGTGGTTACGAAGGAGTCCATGTCACTGTCAAGGAGGTAATTTGTCAGCTCAGAAAACAATCGCAAATTGTGTCACAAGCGGAAGGTCAAAGTCAGAGCTTGTTCTGGCACACAACTCGGTTGGCATTTTAAGTAACTTTACTTCCTACTCACATTAACTCCACGGAGATGAGGCCTTCTTGAGAAAACGCCAGTTACTCAGCTACTCAAGTATCTTGCAACATTTTACGAAACCCGAAAATCCATAACCATATTCGCAAGAGCCCTCCACTGGACCCTATCGTGAGCGAGATGATACCAGTCCATACCACGCCATTCTTACTTACTTACTTACTTACTCATGGAACCTAGCCCTTCTGGAGGAGTAGCCAATTCTGCAGATACTTCTCAAAAATCTATCCTAATATTATATTCATACCTGCGGTAGGTTTTCCTAGTGGTCTCTTTCCTTCTGGCTTTCTCAAGAAAACCCTGCTATGCATTCATCCTCTCCCCCATGCGTGCTACATACCCTGTCCATCTCGTTGTCCTTAACTTGATCATTCTAATTATACTTGACGAAGGACGCAAGATGTGAAGTTTCTCACTTTTTATGCTTCTCCAACTTCTTTATTATTTCATTCCACTCTAGTCCAAATATTTTCCTCAGCATCTTGTCCTCAAAAAAATTCTGCTCATATAATCACAGAAATTATCAGAGAAAATGTTTCAACTGTGAACTACAATCGAAGGTTTTAAATATTTTTCCTAACTGAACCTGACCGCATACATGGCACTGTTCGTGTAACCAATGCAAACTTATGTACCCTGTGACCTAGTGGATATGCCGGCGGAAGATTAAGGTCATGCCAGAAGCAACGAAATCGGATATGACTACTGGAAGTCATCACATTTTTTGTCTTCTGATTTTTGTCTTTTGAGGAATATTACATTCTAACCGAAATATAGACTAGGAATTTTAGAAGTATTATTTTTATACCCTGTGTTATAACTTAAGAAATAATTCCTGAATAAAACTTTTCGTATGCCTTATACTCCCGCGCACACACACATAAACATTACATATATTACATGTTGGAGTACCCCAGACAAGGATACAAATACGAACATTAATAATAGCACGTAAGAAGTCGATTGGAGAACTGAGGGCTACACCATTACCTGAGAAGGAATAGCAGACGAAGTGTGGATGTGAATTTCTTCAGATAAACTTGCCAAGATTCGGTTCAGAGCAGTTTATCTTTCCGTCTCTTATCTATTTATTCATTTAATTGTTTACCCATCCATTCTTTGTGTATCTAAACATATTTCAATTACTGAGACAACATTTCGTTAATGGTCTGATAATTTGTGAACAATGACTTGGCAGGGAAGTGGAAGTAGTCAGTCGTGTCCTAAATTAAGCTATTCTCTCAACATTTGCCTGCAGAGAATAAGAAATACCACGAAAACCGTAGGCTAGTCGGTCTTGAGACCGAGGTTTGAACCTGGGACTTCTTGAATTCGAAGCAGGAGTTCTTAACTATTCGACCGTGACATTTTGTCGTCTCCTATCTAAAAGTATGAGGATCAAACAATACAATGTTGTGATATTACCTGTTCTTTGTGCTGGTGCGAAAAGCGGTCTCTTACATTAAAGGAAGAACGCGTGAGGAGTTGGTTTTAGGTTTTCATAGCAGTGGCTATGAAGGCTTCTCTTGTCATGCATAATTCGGTGTACTCGGTAAAATTTGACCGAAATTTCGGAGGAACATAACGCCTCAATCTTCAGCTTCAAAGAGTAGGACAAACAGAAGCTAACACGCAGAAAGCAGCAAGAAACGGACTATACGATTTTATATGGCAGAAGATAGAACTCTTCGTACATGGAGGGTGAATGTCTTGAACTCCGTGGTTTCTAGTCCGCAAGCGAACTATACGGACCGAGCGACCGCCTCTTGTCGGCGAAGCTAGTGCCAATTTTTGCGGATAGAGGGTGTCACGTGGTGGTCACGGCCGTTAATTTCTGTTCTCTAGTTCCTTGAAATAGCTCTTCAGTTACCATAACGAGGCTGAATGGACCCCGTTCCAGACCCACTACTTCTCAGAAAATCTGTAGCGCCGGGAATCGAACCCGGAACCTCTGGATCTGTAGCCAGGAACTCTGACGACTATACCACAGAGGCGGACATGGGTCTTGAACACTGAGGAGAATATGTGGCTCGAAGAGTGAGGAATTCATATACAATAGATCGAAGTCAGTCGCACTGTAAGGGGCAGTGTAGCCCACCCCCTTAATATTTTAATCCAAGAGGGAGGAGTTGTTAGGAGGGTATAGGAAACTGATAAATGGGAAGCTTCATAATTTCTCGGGATTACTGAGTTGTTGGACTTTGTTCGTTGTCTATTGTTCTCGAACTGGATCTGTTTCCACCTCCAGGCGAAAGGGTGGGGGTGTAGTGACTGATGTTTGTCCTTTCTAACTAAACCCCACAGAACATGCGCCTCCAACGCTCGCACTTGTGGACAGAAAAAGATCCAGTTTCCGAAATGTTATGCTTTTTAGATTATCAGAAGATGGACCAAGTCCAAAACATTGCCAAGTTCCAGTGTTATATACCATAGTCAAAAACTTCTAGAACTACTCAGAATTATTAGGTTTTTGTACTTTGTCCATTGTCTGGTACTCTAGAAATACAAAGCAACATTTCGGAAACTGGATCTCTTTCCGTCCTTAGGTGAAGAATACCAGACGATGGACGAAATCCAAAAACCCAGTAATTCTGAGTGTTATACACCGTCGTCGGAGCCCTTAAGAATCTCTTTTAGAACTAATTCAAAATTCCTACCATTCACCTTATAATACCAGGGTGATTGAACGAAGAAGATGAATCCTCAGGATTTGTAGCACGTATGGGAGAAGTGACTATTGCATTGAAAGGGTCTGACAAAATGAAGAGGCAAGAGATTGCTTGGATGATCTAGGTGTGGCGGAGGGGTAATAATAAGATAGAACTCGGGGACATACGCGTATTGTAGGGACTGCAATGTCTGATTCTGGATATGGGACCAGTGGCCAAGTCTTGTGAGCACAGTAGTGGAAATTCAGGTCCCATAAGAGGTGGGAGACTTTTTGATTACGTGAGCTACTATAAGCTTCTCTAGGAATACTCTTCTCCGTGGAGTCAACCAGTCTGATATGTAACAACCAAGTTTCTCAATATTCCCTGTATTCAGTTCAACGAATTTCTGTCGAAAGGTAGTCCGGCGTGCTTCTATAATAATTTGAATAATTCAATTCAATTCTTTATTATTTATGTGCCATGTCAACAGCCGCAAGGCCAATTACAGACAGAGCACAGTGTAGATGAAAGTAATTCCATTATAGACAAACACATTATAAGTCATAGACAAATTACAGTCAAATACTTGGGAAAACACAATAATGAAGAAAAGTAAACAAACAAACAAATAAATGATAATAAAAACAATAATAATAATAACAATAATAAAATTAAAGCAATAATTTAGCAGCGAGAAATTAATGCCAATATGAAATTAATGATGATAGTAGTTAGTTAAGTTCTTATTTATGTTCGTGCTAATAATAATAATTCAATTCAATTAATAATAATAATAATAATAATTTATTCTAGTTATATTAATATTTCTCCGGTTTACAAAACCGAAATTAAGGGCTGTGGGGATTCGTTGCGCTGACCACATGATACCCTCTATCCGCTAAAGTAGGCACTAACTTCGCCGACAAGCGACGGACGCTCGGTCGGTATATTTCGCTTGCGGACTACAGGCCACGGTGTCTGTCTATATTTATATTTCTAGTTGTTATGTATACTTTCAGTGCTCGCCTGTTATAGCCCACTCGCTGTTGGCAAGCAGTTAAACAAAGAAACTGAATTATTTTAATTTCTATTATGATTACCGTTAAAACATTAATGCATAAAAGGTTCATCTTTTAAAATCTGTTCCAAAGCCAGGAACATTTAAAAATGTAAAGACAAATTACTTCTGCGATGTGACGTCGTGGAGTCTGATATATCATTACTAACATGTCAGAGGTATGTGTCCCGCCCATCTGCAATTGTCAGCTCCATGTGAGTCTAGAATATTGCGTCGCAACAATACACTTTAAAATTTCTCAACAAGCTTCGACTCGTAAGAGCAGTCTTTATGATATCCTGCCTGCTCTCATCACTGACACTGCCTTCTTACCGCACTAAGTATATCAGATTGTCTGTCTGAATGTTCCTTGTCCTCATGTGTTGGATACTGTCGCAATGCTATTCTCTGAAACGAAATCTGTGGCTTGTAAAATCATCTGTGACCGCCGTAAGGCAAAGTCGCTGTATGTAAATATACTCAGAGGACAAGCCAGGAAAACTCAACATTCCCTGCTGGATAGAAATGTACTTTTATCTGCTGTGAAGTTTTAATACAATTCTGAATCTGTGATGTCCATTCTAGGCTTAAGTTACTAACAAGCACACCATAGAACTACTGAGCACCACCATTTTGTTTGTTTGTTTGTGTATTTCCTCTCTTCGTTCTTTTACTCTTGTTTGAATTTCTCCCAATTGCCCAAAATTTAATCCACACGAGTTTTTCATTCTTTGTCACTTTCAAGAGGCACTTTCGTTCTCACATGAATATCAGTCTGCACCATTCGAAATATAACTATAGATATAGAAAACAATATTGTGAGATTTCATGCTCTCAGGGCAGTTAGTATAAATATATATCTTGTTCCTAAAAATGATACCGTACTGTCTGGTAGCAGTTTACCAGCACCTCGGAAGAATATTCTGGGCTCACCTTCTGGGTTGACGAAGAAGCCGATAAAGCAAAGTCCTTCTTGTTCCTTTGCTTGTCTGCTCGGCTTGCCGTTCAGCCCTAAACATGGAAGAGATAATTTCTCCGAAACGTAGGTGAACGTCTGCCGACTTACACAGCATCACATCCCAGAATATCGTGTGCTTCAGAAAAATTATGCTATTTGCAGCCGAATTATTAATTCATGCATTTGTTTCTTTTTAAATCAGTTTTTCGGTAATATTATTTACTTTAGTTTTCATTCCACAGTCACGGGGCGGGGTATATTTTCGGTAACTATAGACTTTAATTAACACAGGTGCCGTTATAGACACCTTCATACTGTAACGCGAATATCCATTACCAAGCCAAAGCTCCGTACACATATTCCAATACCAGAAGAACGTTATTTCTAGGCCACGCCCGAAATACGCGCACGCAGCAATAGAGGAAGCTGTGTTTCCTTTGTTTTTGCGGTGTCACACAACAATAGGTAGCGGTCATGTGATATCTGTCTTCTTTAGGTCCAGCCAGAGCGCCAATGGACTGACTGGATAGCGAGCACGTGATGTGTTTTTTGTGAGTCCGTGTCCGTGCGGCATCTATATAGGTGAGCAGAATTCCTAAGCTGAGAGTAAGAGGCAGGAGTATAGCAGTAACCTGGAGGAGTACAGCAAGCAGTAGCCTGAAGGTGTACAGAAGAGTACAATAAGTCAGCCTGTGAAGTTTTTATGTGTGCTATAATACAGTGGTATTGGGAGTGTGCGATTTGGTGATGTTTTATAGCTCATGTGTTATAAATCCGTGATGACTATTGAAGACAGACAGAAAATTAGCTTGGAGTGGTTTGTGGTGTAACAGTGACTAACAGTGTTATAATTACTTGTAGTTGCGGCCTGTAGGTGGTGAATAAATCCAATTACCAAACCGAACCCCGTCTTTAGTTATTGTCACACTCGACAATGCTATTAATTGTTGTATTTTCTTCTTTGCTGTTAAGGTTTAATAAATTACGTATCTGTTGTTACAATATGTGAACCAGTGATTTCCATGTGGTCTGATGAAGCACTGTAATACAATCTGAAGCAGACTGTACAGTGCAGGGACCTAGAGCCTCAGATATGTATAACAGATGGAGAGGTGCTTGAGGAAAGTCATTGTGGTGAATAAATCGCATGGTGTGATATCGTTAAGTGGTCCTGCTGGAGATAGCCGGGGAACTGCCGCTTGGTCGACATATAACTTTCGTATATTACTGGCGGGTAACATGCACATAAACAGAATGTTCGAAGTGGGTGGCAAATGTCAGATTACTTGACCAGCAAGCAATAATATATTTCGGGCTTTCTGTACTATTGAGTTCGATTTCAAACTGAACCGAATCGCCTCACAGTCTAATCATAGGCACAATAAACAACAGAGCAGGCAAACAGCCCCAAATCTACTCTAACTGGAATGAATGTTGTGATAGGATTGTAGACCACGTCTGATTCTTATTCGGAAGATCCGAGGTTCGAATTCCAGCCCGAAGATAAAATATTTCGTGATTTTCATCAGTGGAATTGTGCCTGAAATTAGGCCAGTAAAGATTTCCTCCACAACTTGCCAAATTCCTCATCCTCTAATCATAAATATTTCGGAGTTACGAAATATGGACTGTTTACAAATCTTTAAATGCGCCTTAAATATCGTAAATATATAAATAAACAAACATAAGATATAAAGGTGAGATCTAGAATCAGCTGGTTGAGGAAGCGGTCCAATGGTTTGACTCGTGAATTAATTAATAACTTTAATTAAGATAAAATGTTGTGAGCTAAAATAATAATAAAATTCTTAAAATTTAAAAATCTTAAACCGCTTAGGTTCTTGTCTTCGTGCCTCTTCTATCAACGGGAGATTGGGTTAAAGTGCCTCAACAAACAACGAAAGGACTGACAGCTGAATAAGAAACACAGACTCTTAATCAATTATATAAACAAGGAGAAAACAACGCCCAGACCTCCAAGGGCGGCAGTCTACCCAGTCTCCCGTTGATGGAAGGGGCACGAAGACACGAAACTTAGCGTTTAAGATTTTAAATATTAAGAGTTTTATTAATATTTTAACTCATTATATTTTATCTTAATTAAAATCTGTATATAAAACTTTGGACAAATTTGAACTTGATGAACTATGATTTATGTAATAGTAGTTTCCTCAAGTGTTGTTATTTGCCTTCTGAAGATGGTCATTAATTGATCGAAACATGTAACTGCATCATATATAAACATTTGAGTCACAGTGGACGGTGTAGTCAAATCCTTCTATAATAACCTATATATACTCCAGAAAATTGGTTCTCCTTAACAATACTCTATTTCTGTCAATAATAGGAACACATTTCCAGATTTAGTTAGGTTACCATCAGCTTCAAATTACTTATATACAATTAACTACATAAGCAGGAAGGTCTCTACCATAATCAGATGATTGAAGAGCCACTGGGGGTATCAGTTAGACTCTAAACTGTATCTCAACTCGCAACAAACATTNGGGGGGGGGTCTCCTTGGCCCAGACATTTCTACGTGATACCATAAAATAATAATAATTTTCCACTGCATTCTGCTCCTTTAAGTGTATTTTCAACTAGATAAAGAAGCTCAGTTCCTCAGTTGCATCAATCAGTACTTGTATACTGACAAATTCCAGTGGTTGTGTAACCGCCCCCGAGGGCGGTCTGTTCCCGGGCTACTGAAACAGAATGGTGAGGCTACATAGCAGCTCTTTCTGTTGAGTGAATAGTTCCGTTTCTGGCCACATAATAATTCGCCTTAGTTGGGATGCACAACGGCATGCCGCCACAAGCGCTAGTGTGCCTGTAGGAATGAGACCCACTAACGTAACCACATCCGTACTTCGGCGTCCACATTGCTTTAATTACGACTGTAAATAATTATCACTATAAAGAAAGTCGATTTCATGATCACTTCCCTGAATATCTAACGATCTTCGAAATCCCTGAACCGGGGAGATAAGAAACAAATATTATTACCGATATGAAGTGGTGATGTAGGGTTTAGAATTTCTGCTTCACATACAAGAGATGAAAGGTCTGAATGTTTGCCAGGAAACCAAATATTCTGACTCATTATTTGTGAAGTTTCTAATTATCTCTTCAAATGTTTCTATAGTATATTAAATGGGCCACAACGGCTTTTTTCCACAGCCTTCCCAATTCATTACACGCCATCTTTCTTTTGTTGGATATAATAAAATATCTTACGTTCATAAAGTAAAGTTAATGGATAAAATATATAATTGTCAGGTTCACGTAGGAAGCTTAATGGATACGAATTCTACAATCGTACATATATTAAATCGAAATTTGTAAAAATTATTATGGAAATTATGTATAGAAACGGAACATTAATTGTAACATTATAATTATATATATATTTTTTTTTTTTTATTTTTGTTCCCTTAGCATACACAGCAACGTGGAAAGCAAGGGACTTCTTTTGAGTTTTTTCAATAAAATCTTCCTTTATTCTCATGTAAGCTAATAAGACTAGCCAGTACAAAGAATCCAAGGATATAATAACGCTTATAACGAAACAGATCACTGAAGCAAGTCCTGAGCCAGTTCCATCCATCCAACAACCTCACGACCTATCTGCCTTAACATACAGCTTAATGTTTCCCTCCCAATTTGCTTACCGGCTTCTAAGCGAATATTTTCCAGGAGGGCCTTGCAAGGGAATGAATAGAAGAATAACGAAGGAGAAGAAGGATATGACTACAAGAAACGTGTAGAGTTTTTGTCTTTGTGTCACCTCCAAATTTGTTTAGAAAACCATTACTCCACATTAAGTGGTGTTCTCCATGAAGACTTTAGCCTAGTGTGTTAGCATCAGACATAAGAAATCTTCTCTTACGAGCTACTTTAAGAAAAAAAGACAAGAGCTTTCGAGGTGAATAACAAAAAAAAATCTCGTTAATAATATATTTCTCTTCTAAATTCTTCATGAAATTCATACTCATTTGTCTGTGTTCATCCCAAATATTTAAGTCTTAATTATAAAATGATTCATTATATCTAAGTTCGTTACTAATTTAGCTGTCTGTTTGTACTCATACATTTGTCGTTAACCATATTAATTTCTCCAGTTTACACGTATTTACTGGCCTATACGATTATGTCAGCGCTATTATTTATCGTGTATAAAAACTGAGCCTAATAGCCTTACAGTAGCCTACATTGCAACACAAGCAGCGCCTTCAGATTCAGGGGTTCCTAGTGTGTAAAAATCCTCGATGTTTCGGCAATACGTATCAGTAGCTTTCCTTTGATACGACAAGTATCACATTTAAAACGACGGGTCCAACACTTATTGTTGGGCGTGTAGTATTTGCCGCGAAAACGTGTTTGGCAAGGCGTTGCCTAGCAACAATAGGGGGATACACATACTTACTTACATACTTAGGAAGCTGAGCCCTTCTGGAGGAGCCGCCAATTGGGCAGCTACTCAAGAATTTCCCAGAATTTTACGGAACCCGAAGGTTCATTACCGTGTTCACAAGAGCCCTCCACTGGTCCCTATCCTTAGCCAGATCAATACAATCCATCCCATCCCATCTTATCTCTCTAAGATCCATTTTAATATTGTCCACCCACTTACACCTTGGTCTTCCCAGTGGTCTATTTCCTTCTGCCTTTCCCATCAATATTCTATATGTATTCATCTTCTCCCCCATTCGTGCTACGTGCCCTGCTCACCTCATCCTCTTTGTCTTGATCATTCTAATTAGGGGGATACACATACAGGAACACAAATACACACACACATAGACAGCAAAGCGATTTCATAAACCTAATTCTATTCCTTCAGACTATGGAAATTAGACTAAAAATGGAGAAGAAGTACGAGTAATAACTTATTACGAAGAGTTTTATGTATGTTTTGCAGTTGCTTGAAGTTAGGTTACACCGCTTTCAATTTCTGTTTCAGCACGCATGTCTTTGCAACGTCAGCAAGGAACATGATATGAATATCAGATGTAAGATTTATAGCAATGGAGACTCGAACATCTGATTAGCGAAAAGCCCTAGATATGCAACGGGCATGCAGTGAACGCGGCCGTCAACCTCACGGACAGCCGAAGCCTGTGCATTCTAGTAGCGCGGTCATAGCATTTGTTTGTCGCTACTTCTATTCGACTCTGAACTTCTGTTCAGAGGTTGATGAGCGAACTGTAGCACTAGCTAGCATTTTACGTAGTATCTTCACCACTTTAAGATCAGTGCCTTTCTGTTCCAACTCGGCTGTGATAACTAACTTCTAGTGAGACGTGGTAAGTTATAGTGTTCTGTAATTACTTCAGGAGGTAAAACCGCAATTCGGTTAGGTGGCAGGGGAGTGGTAAAGCTCTCACGAACAAAGCTATTGACATTTCAGTTCTTGTGGTATTGTGAGATGAAATGGTTGTTTTTCAAACGCTGAAGCACACTGGTATTGAAAGTTTAAATTGTCTAAATAAAATTTCAGGCTGCCCACTGTTGGCACCATTTTGTTAATATTTGCCTCCTATTATTCGGGTTAGAGTGCGTTGTTACCACGTTTTCTACAGAAAAATTAAAGATTAAAATTTGCGGTCTTCAAATTTACCGTTGCTCTGTATGGGTATAAATCTTGCATTATCTTGCATGGGTCTTGCATTAAGGGAACAATAGAGATTGGGGGATTTCGAGAACTGGAGGAACATTTGAATCAATGAGATGAGAAGGAACAGCAGACTGAAGAAAATGGTATGATTTGCAGATTTCTGATCTGTACTTACTTACTTACTTATGGAGCTGAGCCCTTCTTGAGGAGAAGCCAAATCTGCAGCTACTCAAGAATTTCCCAGCATTTTATGAAACCCGAAGGTTCATTACCATGTTCACAAGAGCCCTCCACTGGTCCCTTTCCTGAGCCAGATCAATCCAATCCATACCATCCCATCCTATATCTCTAAGATCCATTTTAATATTGTCCACCCACCTATGTCTTGGTCTTCCCAGTAGTCTCTTTCCTTCTGGTTTTCCCACCAATATCCTATATGCATTCCTCTTCTCCCCCATTCGTGCTACATGCCGTGCCCACCTCATCCTCCTTGGCTTCCTGATCTGTATTCTCACCAAAATGCCACTAAGATCTTTAATGGTGCTTCAGACAAGCAGTGGATGAAGGACGAACGAAAGAAATTGTAAGATTGTGCGTGTAAGGTATAGGTCAGGAAGGCTGAAGGAAAGAGAATAATTGAAAGACCTAGATTTAGGTGGAACAATATGATTAAATCTGCTCTTAAAGAACCGGATATAGTAGTGTGGATTGGGCTCATCTAGCTTAGGATATTGTCCAGTGGCCGGATCATGGAAGCGCGGTATTTAAGGCGAGGAATTACTTGATTAACTGAGCGACTACCATTTCAAGGCCAATGCTCCATGCTGTCGTCTCTTAAGTATCCGACATTTTACTCAAGAACGTCAGAGCTTCGTTCGAGTTTGAAACTCTTTGGAGCATAGTTCACCCCTATTATATCAAAATTCGCAAATAAAAATTGGACGACGTAAAAGGAATGCGGCTCCAGAAGACAATAACAATTTGAGTCTCTGCATTCTGCGTCAGACGGGAAATGTGTCACTGCAAAACTCAGCTGCGGTATGAGACGCTGTACAACAACGCGGCACAATGGATGTAGACTTAAAAAGGCATAACGTCACCAGTTTACAACTTTAGAACATCCGTACGAGATTAAAGTTACTCTGGGCTTCCAGTTTTGCTAGCAGAGCTTGTATGTGCCTGAAGCCACAGTAACACGTTTCGATCCAGTGTGTTGTAATATATGTACGCTTACAGTACAGTGCGAAAATTAGCATTGAAGTTAATAACTCACGAAAATGAACAATTCTGTCGGTTCATATTTCAAAATATGAAGCCTTAAAGTAATAGCAATCAGTTCTTTCGGATTATATTTTAATGAAATCTAAGAGTAGGAATGGATATTATGTTTCTGGACATCATCCATCGTCTTGTCTACATCTAAAAACCGTCCTCTTTATTTTTCGAAACACAAAGTTTCGGAGACAGAATTCTGTCTCCGTCTCCTAGAGACGGAGTTATTTTTTATTGCGTTTTAATTTACGTGGCCTAAAAGCAAAAACAACAGTGTGCTTTACATTATACATTAGTAGATGAATTACAGTAATTCTTTATCACTATACTTTAACTTACGAAGTCTAAAATTATTATCTGCCAATTCCTTTGGATTATATTCCAACGCATAAAGCCTTAAGCATAAAGAGCCAGCTATTTTGAAGCGAATTTTAATATACAGAGCTTATATGCAGGAGCAACCAACGCTTTCACGTCATATTTCAGCCTATGAAGTCTAACAAGTGTTCTTCTCGCGTGGATACACTCAATTATACGCCATACATGGGCAGTGAATTGAACCCTGAGACAGGTCACATTCTAGACACGCATGGATAAAACATTCCTTTAGTTAGCACAGTGTTTTGTGTTTCTAACATCCACGGGAATGCCTGTTGCATTATGCAATAGATTACACTTGTCCCTTCTCCGAAAAATGTTACTTTTAGACACTGAAAGTGGAACAATGAGAAGGTTTAAGCTGAAGAAAAACAACAACAGGAGGAGAATAAAAAAGGAGAAAATAAAGAATAAGATGGAGGAAAGGTTGGAAGAAGAGAATAGATTGGAATGCGGCGAGATGAATAAAAATCGGAATGACGAAGAAGAGGTTAGAGAAGGTGCTCTTGTTGCCGCTCAAATACGTTTAACTATCAGAAAAATATCGCCCCAGAAAACTGACTTCTTCTGAGTGGAACAGACAAACACGGATTGAAAGGAAAAATATTATTGATGCAGTTATAGAGGTTTTCGAAGTGTGCAGGTAGAAAATTGACAGAATTGATATAGTCTTTGGTATCTATCGCAGATTAACGGACATTACGCCATTCTGTTTATCTGTGATCGAGCACAGATTTTTTTTTAATTCGCTTAGTGGGGGATGGAGTCCAGCTAGGTCCACTCGGCACGGCGGCCACTGATCGGCCTATTGTACCTGCCTCTGGTGATTATGATGATGGAGAATTTGGTGGAATGAAGATTGGCAGGGGAAACCGAAGTACTCAGAGAAAACCCGCCCCAGCGCCACTTTGTCCACCATAAATCCCACTTGACCAGACTTGATAGGACCCGGGCCGCCACGGTGGGAAGCCAGCGACTAACCGCTTGAGCTATGGCGCGGCCTACCCAGAAAACTTACCAGAAGTCCAGTATAGACTGACCGCAGATGAATCAATTCCATTTCTGTTACATCTGACAATTTGGATACCCTATCTGATATGCTCCGTAACATATTTGGATAATATTTCATAATACAAATCTGCTTTAAAAGTTACTGGAATAATTTAATTTGCATTCCCATGACCCTTTAGAGAATGTAACTAACTAATTAACTAACTAACCAATCAACCAACCAACTCCACAGAACAGAATCAATTTTGAAAACTTGAGAGTTCATCAGCTATTCAAGAAATTTCCTGCCCTTTAGGAACTCGAAGTTTCATTTCATTGTTCACAAGGACACGCACTGATACGCATCCTGCCTTCTTTATAATATTTTGTGCCTTGTTGCTCGAGTACGATATTTGTTAGGCGCCCGCCTAATTTAATTACGTTCGTGGCTGATACTCTGTGTCCAAGAATTCCGTATTCATAAAAGGTAGTGTAGTTGCTTCGAAGTCACACCTGCATAAGCGTTAATGCGTGGAACTCAATGCCTCTACACTCCGAATAAGAAAAGGAAATTTATCTTTTGTTCAATAAATTGTATTTTAAGGCACTGGGGTTAACCCCAGGCTTCGAAAAAAAAGAAGACTCGGTAATTCTCAGAGACATGTTTTTTATTTCTAGATGTGGTCACTGGTTCACTAGTTTCGTGAGGCACAAACAGAACTGCTTTCGTATTACCTTCACGGCAAGCAGAGAATTTCCGTGCCATCTTTTGTCCCAGCACGTCTTGCATATCGATCTATTAATACTGCTCCAAGGCGAGACAGCGCCATCCATTAGCGAACAATGCAGTTCTACGACGCGAAGTGGTGAGCCTTTAGATAGAACACAAGGGCGTGAGGACAATACCGAAGTCTTATGAACATTACCACACAATCATTTATTTGAAGAGAACACATATCTGCCTTTCCTTCCGTTTCTATTCTTTTTAGCACAACCTACCTTTCAATTCAAGATGTTTTTTCGGCTATAACAATCTTGGAACTTTAATCCTAGCAATTTCACAATTAATTCTGCAACAATAAACACTTTATAGACATTTGAAAATAGTTGGATTATTGCATAGCCCTGTAGAGGCACTAGTCTTGTACATAAAAATTAGTACTCATTGTATGGTAGGACAGTCCATCGCAAGGCATCTGCTTGTACAGCATAACACAGAAGAACCAGTCTTCTGCTAGGTAGTGGCAAAATGGAACGAATGACGTAAAAAATAAGTCTACTTTAGGAAAGTACTCTAACAAGAAGTTCTGGGAAGAAACAATCACCTACTTCCCTTTCATTTCCTCATACTTTTTTTGGGTGTTACATTTAGTGATCTTTCTTCGATTCATCCCAATGTGTAAGATAGATATTCCAAACAGACAGAGGAAATGTAAGATTTGAGGTTTTCACGGCGGTGACTATGAAGAAAGCAGTCTTCTGGGATGTGGCACCGTGTAGATGTGGTGTTAACCGACGTTTCGGAGGAACGTCGGTTAACACCACATCTACACTGTGCCACATCCTAGAAGACTGCTTTCTTCAGACAGAGAGAATGTTATGTAAGGATTGTGTTCAGGGTTCAATTGCAAAAAGAATCTCTGGTCGTCAGCCCAAAGGGGCTTGGCGCCAAGACGAACTGATTGGCGGTAAACTGCCAGTAGTAAAGCAACGCTCCGCATGAGAGGGAGGAGGAGGAAGAGGATCCCGCAGCTCCACTCATTCAAACGGCTACACTCTAAGACAGGACCCTCCGTTTTTCATAGAAGAAATCACATTTATAAAACACTTAAATGTCTGGGAGAAAATAAAAATCTTTTTGGTGTTACACTTAGTGTTCTCGCCTCGATATGAGCCCATGTATTATGTAGACTTTCAACAAAGACAAAATTCAGTTCAGTAATCCCGTGTGGAGGCGGGGTCGAATAACTCCATCGTGGCCTTGCGAATCGTAGGAGGCGATGAAAAATGAACCCAGTGCCTGGGGGTATAACTGAGCAGCCCAGTTCCTGGGGGGTATAAATAGGAGGACCTGGTCCTCCAGGTTTGGGACGTCTCGAATCTGAGAAAGTAAAATATGGCCATGAGTCTTGCGGGCCTCTGACTTAAGAATGACTGCGCTGGCGAGGATCAGCCGCAATTGTAAACGACAGACCCATCCTCTTGTCACAGAGGATGTTACGTAAGGACTCTAACCTCAACTGTTCAGTTGGAAAATAAAATTACGAGTCGTGAATCTCAAGGGGCCTTGTCCGCCAAGATGAACTGATTGACTGTAAACCGCCAGTCGTAAAGTGACTCTGACTCTGACTCTGATAATATTTAGTCCCTGCCTGAGAGGGAGGAGGTGGTCCGCTGTTCTGCTCAGTCAGAGCACCTACACTGAAAGGCTGATCCCTCTCTCATCGAAGAAGAGACCCTGTTGCCTAGCAGCGATAGAGGGGACAGACACAGCTATACACCTATACACAGAGAGGCAGGAGGTCACATAAGCCTGCTTTAGTAAAGGAGTCCGTGACATAGTAGTAAAAAGGTAAATTTGTCTCTGTGCTTAACTAATCAAGCACTACGCCATGTAGGCGTATGAGGGAGTGGATGTATAGATCCGCATTTTCTTGACCTCGGCACTAGTTGGAGGTGAGTGGTTAGCTTCACGCCCAGGTCGCTTTACCCCCTAGAGAAAAGATCCCGGTACCCATTGGATAGGAGGTTGGGTGGACCCCAGAGCCGGTCTGGACGACATGGAGAGTGAAAATTCTTGCCACCATACCGGGACTCGAACTCCGAATCCTTCGTCCTCCAGCCCGTAGCCAGTCGCTATACCGACTGAGCTATCCCGGCTCCTTGACGTACGTAGGACCCAAGCATTTTCCCGGAGTAAATGAGGACACCACGAAGAGTGTCTGAGTAACTGGCCTGCAGTCCCAGAACTGAATTCCAATTCTCCCGGTACAATCAGAATTTACGACTATGCAGAGGTTTTACGTGAGTGGTTGGGACTACATATAGAACAATTATGGTAGGTCCTGTATGAGAATCACCAGTATTTTCTAATCTCCTGCTATGCGATGTTCTCGCCAACGTCGTCATGAAGTTTACTGTCTTCTGAGTTGTGAAGCAGTGATAGGTGTTTACCGGCGTTTCATAAAAATTTGTCTCTTCATCTTCAAAGTCGAGCACAAAGATGGAGCCAGTAGTTTCTCCCCCCCCCCAATTTCGGTCAACATCTGCGGGACTACATTACGTCACTTCCCAGAAGACAGTAATTTTCCTGTAGTTGGTGTCCGCTCCATTTCCGGTGAATACTGTGCACTGACTGTCACTGAGAGTCTATATACACATTCTATTAACTTATATTTTAGCAATTAAAGTGAACAGATGTTAACCCCACTGTTGTGTTGGTTACCTAAAAGTCACAAATGTTCAAATTGATCACCATCAGCACCGACGTGTTTTTTTAAAACGGCGTTAAAGAGAGCGGCATGACATCCCTCTGGAAGACATAACCTACCTACCTAACACTCGGCGCTACAGCCCTGGGTGAGCCTTGGCCTCCTCTACAACCAGTCTCCACAGCCAATAAGTGCTGCCATAGGAATGGACCCACGCATGACGACCCGAGGCTGGTTGTTAGGTTTCTGAACAAAATTCTTTTTACCGGATGAGGTCGTCAGCCTTATGCCCAACACCCAAACTGGAGGACCAGGGTAACTACCTTAGTCTGCACCCTACTCTTTTACCTTCCCGACATGGGTGACCCTACCGGTAGTTAAATTACCGCCGACATAGCTCTCCAGGTCATAGAGTCACGCAAACCCCACCACCAAGAAGTGAATACACCATTGGGTGGTCTGGAAGACACAACACCGTTAAAAACTGACTGCACTTTCTTCCGTTAATTTAGGATTTTCTGCGGCCCAGTGCACACAGTTGTGTAGACTGATAATATTGAACTTAAAAGCCACTTAATCAGAAAAAAACAACGAAATTTGGAAATGATTCTCATCCATCACACATGCACAAAAACGACTCGCAACCTGGAATCATTCTGCTTTACAATGGACATTTTCATCCAGCGAAGTGTACATGTACTGGGTGCCGCTCGATTCTTTCAAATTTCAACGCGTACGACACTTAAAATACTGTCACTTTGTCTCCAATTACTTACTCATGGAGCTGAGCCCTTCTGGAGGAGCGGCCAAATCTGCAGCTGCTCAAGAATTTCTCAGAATTATATGGAACCCGAAGGTTCATCACCGTGTTCACAAGAGCCCTCCACTGGTCCATATCCTGAGCCAGATCAATACAATCCATCCCATCCTATCTGTCTAAGATCCTTTTTAATATTGTCCACCCACCTACACCTTGGTCTTACCAGTGGTTCTTTCCTTCTGGCTTTCCCACCAATATCCTATATGCATTCCTCTTCTCCCTCATTCGTGTTACATGCCCTGCCCACCTCATCCTCCTTGACTTGATCATTCTAATTATACTTGGAGAAGAGTACAAGTTATGAAGCTCCTCATTATGCAGTTTTCTCGAACCTCCCGTTACTTCATATCTCTTCGGCCCAAATATCTTCCTCTCCAGTTTACAGGTGTTATTAACACCCGTAACGTGTACATATTCTTTGGACATTCTTGAGTAGCTAGACAGGAGACAGACAGCATTGAATGCAATGCAGGTCTCGTTAGTCTTGTCAAGGCAAACAGCGCATCTTATCTCGCCGTGCTTTCAGGCGAGTGGCTGTTGAACATGACTGCACACCCAGGATCCTGCTTGAGGTGATATGGATAAGTGTCCTATAGGATAAGTGGATGACAGTAAAATAGGACCCGGATCTGCTGCCGCAGCACCGGGTGGTCTCAGAGCTCTGTTGGCGACAAGGTGTGCACGGGGACTGCCATATATAAACTGAAGTCGGAAAGAAAATCGATGGAAGAAAGGGAAGGGTCCTGTCAGTTGTGCCACCGTCTTATAAATCTGAGTAGAACGGGGTGACCCAAATTTCATTCCCAATGAAAGGCTTTCAAGAATGTCAGTGACATATCACGAGTAAGATTTTTGTGCATGGTAAAGAGAAGATCTTTATAGTGACTCTACTTGTCAACATATCTTCCCACTTAAAGAACCCGAAGGCTCATGACATAAATGGCCACCATTACAATTCATCCGGAGCCAGTTCAAGCCAAACCACATACAAACACCCTGCGTTTTTAAGATATTGTGACGTATTGGCTGTTTATATAACAAAAGAGGAATGTCATCATTGCTACGCAATGACTCCGTAAACATTTTATCAGACAACAATAGAGAATGTATCGTTATAACTCATTGCTAGCTTGATGTGTTGTAATATAAAAGATGACGTTGTTTTCTATGTCGTCCGTGCCGAGGAATTATAAGAGGTTTCAGAATGACCGAGAAGTCAGTCGTAGCTGGTTGTAGTTGAGAAGCCGTGAAGTCATCATGGAAAGGTATAGTCCAGAGTCCAGTTTAGAGCACAGTTCTGTACGGGAGGCTGTGAAGAAGAGAGTTAATTTCCTGAGTGCGGCTTTGAAGAGAAGACTTTGAGTGCAATATTTAGAGTGTGTAATTCTGCGAGACTGTTATACTTCCTGTGTTACAAATATTTCACCAGGAAACGGATAATGAAGATATTGTAAAGGCGTAGCCACTTTAGAGATCTGTTTCTTAGCAACGACCAGTGTAAGCAGACGTTATTTATGTGTTTTTATTATTGTAATCTTGAGAGTTGTATAATTAATTGCAGACTAGTGAGTATCCAATAAATCGACTCACGAATCCCAACTCAGTCTTGTAGTAACTAATACACGTGGTAATAATACTACTACAGTCAATAAGTTCGTGGAATGGCCGCAAATCGTCGTACGGGAATTTACTGCCAATGTGTTTCAGCAGTGTTTTCGAAGCTATATCAACGTTGGCAGACTTGCATAGCGGCCAACGGCAACTATTTTGAGGGCCGATGTGGATCTGCGTAAGTGTATGAGAATACCTTGTAATAATGCGATAGAACCACATTCCACGAACTTAATGACTCCACCACGTGTATGTATATACATGATACTGGAAGTGAAATGACAAATGAATATGGAGAATATCTTGGCCAGATAAGTCACTATCAGTTTCTCAAGAACGGTTCTCTACTCCATAGTCAGTTATTGGTTATACGGCTAGAATGAATCATTACCGAATAATTAATTGGGAAAATTTGGAAAGAAAACCGTGAAGAACTTACTCAGTTTTTCCAAGGAAATTTTGGTATAATCCTTGTACATAAGGCCATTTGTTTGCTGGCTCTTTCCTTTTCACTGTCTCTAATAATTATATGACCTAATTCCATACTAACCTCTGCAGTAGAATCGTCTCTGTTAAATAACCTACGAATCAAGTTAATATGTGACGAAGTTGTCAGTCTTACCTCGCAGCAATCCTGACAGAGGCCGTCATAGATTTCCTCACATACAGTGCAACATGAATGGATCTGCTTGAGCGCATAACGACAGCCGAGGGGCTGTCAGTGGATCGGCAAACATGGAACTTACACTCTGAAAATAACTCGCCTCTCTCAGTAGCGGATAGTTGAAACGATTTCCTTCTCTTTTTATGTCACCTAAACGTTCCTGAAAGGAGTTCATTTTTTTTTTAATTTACGAACTCCTGTTATGGACATTTTAACTTATGAGGACATGCGCATAAGCGCATGTATGGTTAGCGTAGATAATATATCTTCATACACATCATACACGCGAAAGAGACTGTAAACCATTGAGTTTTGTTACATAATTTTGTCAGCCTTTCATCCTACATTTCCAAAATTTACAAGAAAATATTTAGCTTTCGGTTTGACGGTGATCATTTATGAAGCATAATTCCAGGCGCTTAAATTTTTATATAGAAGTAGGACAGAAACATCGTTATGAATTTTCTGCGAAATATTCTTATGTTAAAACTTAAGAAAGTGAATCCCACATCTTGGGGATTAAAATTCTTATAAAATGTTAGTAGTAAAATCTAAAGGAATGACCATATGAGAGGCTTGGGAATATACAAGTACGTGTATAATTTTCCAAAGTAGGTCTATTTACCCAATCTTGTTCATTGATATATAAAAACGGCTGGGATCATTGGAAATCCACTAATAAAGGAATTGTCCCTCTGAACGCGATTTAGCCTCGCTATCAACATACCAATAAATGCAATTCAGTTCAGAATGTCTCTCTAAATTATGATGTTAACATCTACGAATATTTAAAATCTCTCTGTTTTCAGATTACATTTAAACATGAGTTGGAAAACAAAAATGTATCAAAATATTCTCCTCTTCACGCAGACTTTTTCCCTCAACGCGCAAATGTATTGTACAGAGAAACACTACAGATGGCAGCAACGATCATGGCGCCACCAGTAACGCTAATAAGGAGGTTTTCCTAAAAGGAGACCTACTCGTCTGCTGGCCATTCACCCTAACTTACCCTACAGAATTTTGTAAGTCTTGTTGTATTCGAGATAAACAAACAAGGCTTTCCCCGGGGATTTTTTAAATATGCACACATTTCTGAACTTTTGAAGTCCCCTCCTTTTCTCGACAAAATTAAATGAAGCTTCCCAACATATTACTTACTTACTTACTTACGCATAGAGCTGAGCCCTTCTTGAGGGGCCGCCAATTATGCAGCTACTCAAGAATTTCCCAGCATTTTATGGAACCCAAAAGTTCATCACCGTATTCACAAGAGCCCTCCACTGGCCCCTATCCTGAGCCATATCTATCCAATCCATACCATCCCATCCTATCTCTCTAAGATCCATTCTAATATTGTCCACCCACCTACACCTTGGTCTTCCCTGTGGTCTCTTTCCTTCTGGTTTTCCCACCAATATCCTATACGCATTCCTCGTCTCACCCATTCGTGCTACATGACCTGCCCACCTCATTCCCCTTGACTTGATCATTGTAATTATATTTGGAGAAGAGTACAAGTTATGAAGCTCCTCATTATGCAGTTTTCTCCAACCTCCTGTCACTTCATCTCTGTTCTCAAACACCCTCAGTCCATGTTCCTCCCTTAATGTCAGAGACCAACTTTCACACCCATACAGAACCACAGGCAAAATTATAGTTTTGTGTATTCTACTTTTTATGTTTCTGGACAGCAGACGAGAAGACAAAAGGCTCTGGACTGAATGGTAGCAAGCATTACCCGAGTTCAATCTCCTTTTAATTTCCTCCTGAATCAGGTTTCGATCTGTTATCGTTGTTCCCAACTTCCCAACACATGCATGTGTAAAATACGTGTTTATATGCCCAAATAAATTAAGCATTTAATCATAATATACTGAATTGGTGCTATACAACCGGTATTGTATCAGCGCCGAAAATTTGCTTCTTATATACTTTTCTTTCTCGCAATCGAAACCGAAATATACAGAAATGCGCCAGTTAGCTTCATTACGTCACTCCGCGCGCACACGCAGATTGTAACATATCGAGAAGAGTTGAAAAAATTTTCACGAAATTTGAGAGCTCTAATGTACGAGTATGCTGTCGATACAGCCCGATCTGAATTAAAACGGTTATTATTCCTGAAGATGTACATGTGTTTCGGGAGAAACTACAGCTTCATTTGTCGAATATAACATTTTATGAAGAATGTACATTTTCCTTAAGTTTTACGAGTTTCAGAATAATTAAAAAGGAAGGAACCGACCAGAATTCGTACGCAGTTCTTATAGCCCTTAGCTTGTTCCCACTTTCAGAAGCGAGCATTTGTGCAGAGATGCGTGAAACGTTTGTCTGGCACAGAACTCGCCATGCCTGTAGGCTGCATAACTTCCAGCATGTGAGTAAGTCGGGTTGCCTGAACAATACTATGGAAGGGGGAAGAGAACAGTTCACTTTCTGCAGACTGATCCTTGCGCTTAAGTTCCAAAGCTTCAGATTATACGGTTCATTTAGCTTCGTATATCTGAACAGAGTAATTGTTTTATAAGTTCCTGAGAGCTAAGAAATTGAAGAAAGTATTTGAACGTAGTTCGAAAAGCATACCAACTTCCTGCGATAAGGTCCAGTGGCTATTGTGAATATGGTTATGGAAGTCAGGACCCCACAAAAGGTGGGACATATTTTGACTAGTTGAGAAACTATTTGCTTCTCATGAGGGAATCTAACTCATGAAGTTAGTCGGTTAATACTGCATAATGAGGAGCTTCATAACTTCATACTCTTCTCCAAGTACAATTAGAATGATCAAGTCAAGGAGGATGAGGTGGACAGAGTATGTAGCACGAATGGTGGAGATGAGGAATGCGTAGAGAATATTGGGGGGAAAGCCAGAAGGAAAGAGACCACTGGGAAGACCGAGGCGTAGGTGGGTGGACAATATTAAAATGGATGTTAGAGAGAGCGGATGGGATGGTATTGATTGGATTGATCTGGTTCAGGATATGGACCAGTGGAGGGCTCTTGTGAAGACGGTAATGAACCTTCGGGTTCCATAAAACGCTGGGAAATTCTTGAGTAGCTGCAGATTTGGCTTCTCCTCAAGAAGAGCTCAGCTCCATAAGTAAGTAAGTGAGTAAGTAGGTTAATATCTTTAAATTCAATGAAAGCGTCTCGGATATATTTGGTTATTCGCCCTGGAATTTGGGTCATATAAATGCAATATTTTCAATTTTAATTGTTGAACTTGTCTCTATACTTCCACTCCTCCATACACTTCCATGGCTTAGTGCTTAATTAGTTAATCACAGGAACAACTTTACCTTTGTAATTGTTGATATTTATATTCATTTTCCGTCCAGAGAATATGCCGGTTTTACGAATTTTTATTTGAAAGTAATAAAACAATGTATCTTAAAACTAGTGACTCCAAGAGATAGATGATTCACAAACTGATTACTGGGTTATTTATCGAAACTCTTTCAACACAAGGAATTATGCAGCGTATGGCTGTAATACAACGAGAAATGATAATGAATAGTGAGCAAGTAAGTTGTCAGGTAGAGAAAGTCCTGACGTATTTCAAGATAGAATCTCAGCATTCTCCTAAGGAAACTCGTAAATCTATTATAACCTAAGTCATTCAGACTTATATCGGGTAACACTGTGATAAACCAACCGGGTACTTCATGAATACACTTTATAATGTTATATCTACATCAGCCTGCACTATGTGAATTGTGTGGGGTTCACGAATTCCTGGATCAGAGGGGTCGTTTCCAGTTGCTGTGAAACAAATGCGGACCCCGTGGACCGGAGTTTACTTTATGAAATCTGAAAAAATTCCATTAGGACTTTTTGTAAATTTGTGGTTATATTGGCCCCAAACTGACCAAATTAAATTCTTCCGTTTCCTAGTTTATATTTTTGGTACCAGATTACATATAAATCCTTTATACGATGGTCTGACAGATGGCTATACGAACAGAGAGCTCGTCAGCTATTGCCACTATATTTTATGCTCTTCATGCAAATGGGCAAAACGCAGCTGTACTTTGGAATATGAAATTCTCCCTTTTAGCAGGCACAAGAGGAAGTAAACTTGCATCTCCGGAAACAGAAGGGAACAAATCCCTGAAATAGTTCCACCTCAGAGTACATTCATTCTGTAATCGAATTAATCCATTTAGTACTTAAAATTCAAATTCAACTTCGAGTGGAAGCATCCTATTACTTAATCATTGCTGCACCACTAATAGCCATTGGAAGCATGTAACAATGTGATACGCAGATATGTAAACAGATGCCTCTCATTTTAGAATTATACAAATCGTGACTGCGTCTCACTGGACTCATCCAATTGCAGTACTTAACAACGAATCGAAAATGATTTTCATTTATTTCATTGATGTGACATGGGGTTAATGAGACTGTCTTTTGTTTCTGTTTTCGCTGATAACATGATGTTTTGAACAACTCGACTGCTCAAAGTCGCTAAAGTCTAGGTCACGCAGGCTAGACTGACACGAGGAGTGATGAGTTCCTCAGTTTGTAGTTATGGAAACGTCGGTCACTGGCTGCTCATTTTCTCATACCACTAAGGTTTGACCCTTACTGCAGGTCCCTATGGGAGCATTAGGGCGTCGCTTTTAGTTTACTTCTAATTATAGTCTCCTGTTGATGAAAGAGTTTGTTTGGCTTCTTGTAGGCAGAAGGTGTGTTTGTGTTGTGGCTGCTTAAACCTGCTGTTATCGGGTGAAGTTGCAGGCTAAGGCCACTTTCCTCATCCAGTATTATATGTTCTCAGGATGAAGTTGTAGGAGGTAGTCTCCAGATAAGGAGGGTAGTCTCTCATGTACCGCCTGATAAGGGATGATCCCACAGTTTGGGTGTCGAACGGGGAGCTAGAAATTTCTCACCGCAAACATAGAATGTAAGAAATAATAAAGAGGTCTCACATAATCCTATGACCCTTCTCATCTAAGATGAAGAAAGCATCTCCAAGATTCTGGAAACAGTCCTTTCTTGCGTGGTACCATGACCCATAAAACAGGATCAATATTTTCAACAAAACGCCCTGATACATGAAAGCATATACGATGGGGTACCCAAAAGAAACCGAACTAATTTTTTTGTGGGCAGAGCTTTTGTAGTACCGCGTTTTGCCGCTATGAGCGCATAGAGCTAACATTCCTGAGTCAATAAGCCGACTACCGTTGCTTCAGATGGTAACGACTAGTTTCGGCAGAGTTTATAGTGGCAACTGTGGTGTGTGATCGTCGTTTTTGCAATGGCCCGAACACATGAAAATGTTGAAAAAATTCGTGAAATCATCAAGGAAGATCGACGACGGATCATTGAAGAAATTGTGGAGCTGTCGGGAGTGACTTGGAGCTCAGTTCAGCGAATTTTG
>NW_019729902.1:1116786-1131154 GCF_002891405.2 Cryptotermes secundus | reverse complement strand
ACGAGTAGAGCAAAGTGTGCCTGCGGAAGACCTTGGGATGGCGCCATTGTTCTTCCTGTGCTTCATGTTTAGCGCGGGTGAGTACTTGTCTGTGGTCGGGTCACTGATGGCTTAGTAGAACTTTTGGGTTACATTATTTTGGCGGTTTATAGTGTTTTTAGACGGTAGAGGTGTATAAGTGTTTTCATTTTATTATATATATTTCATTTTTTGTGTTGTTTGGACAACTCGAGTTTTTGTGACCCTCCCAGTGAAGCATGCTTTCCACAACGTAGGTTAAGAGATATCCACGGACGTCCGATAGGGGGTGAGTACAGTCCGTGCCCCTTATCAGGGCACAACACGGGACATGTAGCTCGTATGTCGAATATGAGTAATGCATACAAAATTTCCGTTGGGAAAATGCTGGAGAAGGATACGACTTGAAAAACATACAGGTAAATGGAACAACAATATCAGCAGAGAGGTTAAGTAAACAAGATGTAGGATGGGGAATGGATTCAGCTGGCTCAGGACGAAGTCTGACCTGAGTTTCTTCTGAAGATAATATTAGATAAAATAGTATGGAGTTTCTTGACCATCGAACACCTCTGTGGTCTAGTGGTCAGAGTTCCTGGCTTCAGATCCGGAGGTCCGGATTCGATTCCTGGCGCTACCAGATTTTCTTAGAAACAGTGGGTCTGGAACGGGGTAATTGAGGAGCTACTTCAATAGAAATAGCGACTCCGGTCTAGAAAATCGAAATTAACGGCCGTGAGAATCAGTTGCGCTGACCATGTGACACCCTCTATCCGCTAAAGTTGGCACTAACTTCGCCGGTAAGCGACGGTCGCTCTGTCGGTATAGTTCACTTGCGGACTAAAACCATGGAGTTTTTTTTCTTGGCCGTCTAAGCAACTATGAGCTTCTGAGGAAGGATTTCTCTATATGAAACCATTTACAATTTCAGGAATTGTCGTTTGATAATAACACAGGTGCATCAGCTGGCTCATTTCGGGAAAGGAACTGAAGGGAGAATATCAGAGCACGCCTCATCCTATCGACCAATACCTACCTAAAATGTGAGCACAATTCTGAACTTTTCGCCCAATTTAAATGCAAATGAAAGCTTAGTACTTTTTATATTGTGCACGAATGGAGTAGCGAATACGTGTTCGTGGTGTATCACGACCTGTCTAGCCTGTCTTCCTCCCCCGATACAGAAAGCAGCAATCTGCATGTATGTAACAACACAGACGTGTCCCGTGTCTTGTAAGAAGAACTAAGAGTTGTGGGGCTTTACTGAGCGTGATGGACGAGTCTGTCATTCGAGAACAAATGTCTTCTAAATGATTTAGGTACTACTTCAATCAAGAACTGTATTTCGCTGACATTTGAACTATAGAAAGATAAATTGTTTTCAAGTTATATGTCAGTATCTTTGAGCATTGTCCATTCTCTGTATAGAATGAATGTCTGTTATGTTTAATTTACGACGACAATGAAGTGAACAGATGCCAAACAAGAAGCGACGAAATGTTGAGTTTCTCTTAGAGAAATTCCCGGAAGTACATTCCTGTGTTACAGGCATTCGGATCAGTATTGTGACATTACAATCCGTTACTCGGTTACGGCACAACTCATCAGTGTAACAAAGACTGCACACACAACAGAGGAATGGTGTTTATATGCTGTCCGCGCGGATAGTGACGTCGCCCAACAATAGAAGAATTGTTGGAAGCAGTGTTTCCTTGTACGGTCCGTGTCAAGGATATAAAACGAGGCAAGCTGCCAGACCAACCGACCGACCAACGTGAAAGTAAAAACCATGAGAGCTTTCTTTGTCATCTGTTTTTATGCCGGCTTCTTGCTCGGTTTATTTTTCGGTCCTAAAGATTGAGGCGACGGTCGAATATAATAATCATGTAAAATTGATTAATGCCTTATTCAGAGAAATGAATGTGAGTAGCGTGGATTATTGTCCCAGAAATTTCCTGGAAGCTTTAAAAGAAAAAGCGTTAGTCAAGATTGCCGATCTCCGAGCAAAGACTGGAGTCCGAGGCCTCCAAAACCGGAAGCAGGAGTACTAACCACTACACCGTGACTTCCGGTAAGTACAATATCAGGTAACGAAGTAGTGCGAATTAACTGAAAAGTAATACTGGAAATAGAACATACGGAACAGTCGAGCTTTGAACTGGGTACCTCATGAACGCAACTCAAGTACCTTACAACTGCTATAAACTGAACCATAAATTTACTCATACCTGATTAATTCATTAAGAATAACAAAGACTGTCTTACATTTGAAAAATTATCGTAAAAACTTTTTGCTTCCTGTCAAAACAATGAGGACACAGGATTTGCATTTATTGTGATTCTGTCAAAGACTTCCTCCATTCGATTCATCACCTTAATCTCTTTACTTCCGCCTTGTCTTCTCTCAGTCATAAATCGTCACTCACTTTTCACCATCATCGCATTCTTATTACACATGGTGCATTTTTTCTGACTGGCTGACACGGCCTCCTTTTTCCTAGCGGCTCAGTTCCTTCACATAGCTATTCCACACAAAAACAATTTGTCAAATTATGTAACAAAGCATTATGTAGGTTAGACATCACTGAGTGACAGGATAATGCTAATTTAATTATAAAGATGAGGATGGAGACCGTCATGACCTAAAGCCCAGAATTTTCTAGCAAGGACAGAAGAGAACTGTGAATTTCTTAGGATGCTCGAAACCGGAATCTCTCGAACACGGAGCAGAAATTGTAAATGCTCGACTGTTACTCTCCTCGTATTGTGGCATGGAACTGAAAAACCGGAATAATGGACCCAGAATAGACGAAAGTTACTGGGGAACGGCCGATAAACGTTTCAGAGGCAACGAAGAAGTAACGCCACAATATAGAACTGTTGAAAACGATGTTTTCCGTTTGATCCTTCGCAAAGTCAGTGAGAACGAATTAAACAACTTCTTCAACCGATGAGCAGTTGCCGCCATGAGGAATTGTGGAGTTACAAGCCAGCGAGAATAGGAGCCGATGAGCCCCGAAGAAAAGGACGTTGTTGGCATCCATTGCCAGGCAACGACTGATGAAGACAGAAAAATTAGTGTGTGCTGTAATGAATTGTAAATTGCGTGAATTAACTATAGCTCTATAATTCTTTGAATTAACGAGTTTCAAACAGTCCAGTAGATACAATTACAAATAAAAGTCCCTTGACTAGTCACTGAAGCGTGACAGTATTTAAAAAGGTTTCCCATTTCGTGTCTAGCTTTGGCGATGCGACCCTCTTCCTGCATATTGCTTCATTTAAACGGAAGCACGGAAATTTTTCCTCATACGTTATTGGCACAAAATGTATGACGTGGAAACACAGAAGTGAGGTCGCGTCTGACCTTTTGCTTATTCCTAAGTGGGCATTTTGCATACAACACTGAACGGATTCAGATCAAATTTGATACGCATATTCTACACTGAAATGTGTACAATTTTATTTACATTTCTGTTACACCAATATGACCACAAATTCAGAAGAAACTAAATTGAATTTACAATTTTCTCAGGAAAATGATCATCACATAAGAGGTCAGTATGTAAGGAGTCGCACCTTCTGCGATATAACGCCGTGTAGTCAGCATAAAATCAGTTGAAATTTCAGAGGAATTGTTGCCTCCATCTGCAGTGTTGACATGGCGACATTTTCCTCCGAGACATCAGTTGATTTTCAAAGAAATATACGGCGCTATATCCCAGAAGATAGAATTCTTCATAATCATCTCTGTAAGAATCTGAACTCCTATGTTCATATACAAACAAAGTTACCATATACGGTTTATATTTTAATTATACTTATATATAGAAATACTATGCATAACGAAATACGATAGACACACCGTGTAGCATTCCGCAGTAAACATGATTATCCTCCAAAAGTTTTAGTACAATAATCTGCCAAATGGGTGCAGCGCTAGGTTGTGAGTCTAAATATACACGTATAAAGGTAAAGTTGTCCCTGTACTCAACTAATTAAGCACTACGCAATGAAAGCGTATGGGGGAGTGTATTTTTTTAATGCTAGTGGGGTGGGAGTAAGTCCCTTATACTGCGGCCACTTCTGGTGTATTGTACCAGCCCCAGATGATAGGTGAGGGTGATTGTGTAGCAATTGGTGGAATGAAGATTAGCAGGGGAAGTGCTAGGAGAAAACCTGCACCAGCGCCACTTTGTCCGCCACAAATCCCACTTGACCAGACCCGGGATCGAACCCGGACCGCCTCGGTGGGAAGCCAGCGACTAACCGCTTGAGCTATGGCGCGGACCGGGGGGAGTGGATGTATAGATCCACATTTTCTTGATCTCGGCATTAGCTGGAGGTGAGTGGTCAGCTTCACGCCCCTGCTGCTTTACCCCCGGGGAAAGAGCCCCCGGTATCCGTTGGTCAGGAGGTTGGGTGGACCCCAGGGCTGGTGTGGACGAAGTGGTGAAGAGAAATTTCTTGACCCTACCGGGACTCGAACTCCAACCCCTTTGACGTCCAGCCCGTATCCAGTCGCTATACCGATTACGCTACCCCGGCTCAGCTAAATATATAAGAATTTGTAATATGTTTATGTAATATAAATATTAAAATTTCACTATGGGTATGCATAATTGTATTGTCTTAAAGATCTGATAGAATGAAAGAGTGATATAATGTAGCCATGAAACTTCTAGCTTCGTAACTCCCGTGTATGTTTTGCATTGCGGATTGTTATTTCTCATGTTCTATGTCAAGAGTTAGCACAAATGGATGATGAAATAATTGAAGATATTTATTCGTATTTGCAATTACTGCAAATGCATAAGGGTGCAAGAGAATAAGAGGGTAGTTTAATGATGTATGCATCCACACTGTCGGCTCCACATTGCTTCCGCATAAAGTTATTTTCGACATACAAATAACTATACTACCTAATCTCGGTAGCAAGATATATTAAATGAAGCCATTGGTAGACCAGTAGAACCTCATGGTGTCGTCATGAGCATATTTACGTAATGCTTAACTTCGGCACCGATATGGATTAATTATGCCTGTTATTTGAGGGCACGTTTCTGGAACCATAAATCGTGTTTCCGTGTTTGCTACTGCACTGACCTCCTCATACACAGCATTCAGCACTTCTGTTCAGTGCGAACACGAAATTAATCAAAGTACACGTGACACCATATGTTCACTTCGGCAACAGATGGCATCCCAGTAGTTGGTAGGTTTTTGAGAGCTCCGAGTTCTAAATGAATGCTTCGGGGTTTTGCTTTTTTAAACATAGAGACATTAGCATTTCTGACGCTTCATGAATATATCCCGTTCTGTCTTGCAACGACGGAAACCTGGGACCAGTTGTCGATATAAGCGGCGGTTCTTTCTATATCTACTCTTAATTTACAGTCATCTTACTCTTCGCCGTACGGAGGAAAACTGTAGGAGCCCCCAGAAAATGATTTTTTGCCTTTCTCGTCATCTTTTCTTAAAAGGACACGACGTCTCAGAACCTGGACTTGTTTCTGTCCTCAGGTGAAAAAGTGGGGAAACACCTAAACTTTGGTTCGGTTAGAAAAAGCTAATTTCAGTCACTAATTATCGGAATTTACGACCAGGTTTGTCAATAAGAGACACAAAGAAATTTTTTAAAAAAATTGCGAAAATATCTCTAAAAACCTAAAATTAAGAAAAGAGGCAAAGGCAAAAGTAAATCCATCAAATAGAAACAAGAATTCAGCCCCGAAACACATTTTCGAAACGAACTCAAATTGACACGATATAAAATATTGTACCAGCCTAAATCTAATGTCCTGTACGTAAAAAAATGAGATTCACGAGAAAAGAGAGAGAGAGAGCTACGCATGAAGAGCATAGCGGACGTCCATACAAATTGATGTATTCCTTGTTGATTAAGTCACCTTTACGGGGTTCTTCAAATATGCCTTGTGAGTGGATTCCTTTTATTTCCATGCTCGCTCTTAGTTCCAACCTGCAAGCATCTGGCTTCATTGTAGCCTAACCTGACGTCCTTTCTGAGCACTCTGGACCAGTTTACGCTTCCCTAGAACACCCTCACTAAGGTTGTCTCTATACTCCAGGAGCTGCATGGCTGTCTGCTCCACCAACATAGCTTCTGCTACGTTCACACGGGATGCTCTACACCCAACGCGCCGCTTATTGAGAATTTTTTTCCGGTTTAGTACCCTTTACCCGAACCTAAAGGTGTGTTTTATTTGCAATATACTCTTCATGCTGCAAGGATTCCCAGTGCGTTTGTTCTTCACACAAGTACCCTTCACGAAAGAGACAAGAGTTCAAGCACCATTGCGTTTCCATCCTCCTCTATGCAGCACTACTTTCCTGATGTACAGACTGAGTGATTTTATTTCTTCGTTTATAATGTTGTTACTCACTTCAGTACATGTTTCAGTCTTCATGCGATTATCATCAGGTATGTCCATGTAATATGCAAACTGGTACAGTGTACATTCTCGTAGCTTTGTAGAAGTTATTAATATTTTCACGTGTATGGTGTTAGCGTCACTAATAATGGGTTCTAAATATAGTGATTAGGTTTATTGGCACTCCTTTACAATTATAAACAATTACAGTACCTCACAATCAATCTTCAGTCAAACCCTTTTTCCTTGACCTCCTAAGCCTCTGTTCATTCTGCTTCTCGATTTATGACTGACTGCAAAGGACCTTCGTCGTCCACTACAAAAGTTCGGCGTGGATCACGCACAGAAAATACATTGAGAACACTATAACCATGTAACGTCGCCCAGCGATGAATATTTTCTATTGTTGACCAGGCGTGTTTACCGACATATTGGCTAGCAATGGATTCCCCATTGCTCTTACGGGCTTAAGAGGGAAGCTGTTTATTGAGCCGTTGACCAATATAGTTAAAATTAGATTAAAATTATAAGTAAAATGAATTTTACTGAAATAAAAATTTTGCGTCTTACGTTACTATTCGGTTCTTTATTGTGGAGGTATTTTGTTGTTGTTGTCATTGTTGCTTAACTTTATTTTTTGTTCTTTTTGTTGGGCATCTTATGTGTGTAACATTACTGCATTCAGTTTTAGAATATTCTTCTATGTACAAATGTGCTTATACTGACATGTTACTCACGAGTATGTTTGATTTTCGCTGGTGGAGAGATGGAAACTCTGTGTTCTGTTGTGTGAGCTTGGCCGTAGGGGAGTGTTCTGTTATCTGGTGGAGTTGCATTAATATAACGATTATAAATGTGATCTGTAGGAATCCATGTGCGTATCGGTCATGAGAAGTTTGGGGTTATTTATCAGATGCAGCTGTCCAGGCTACGTTGTTTTTCCCCTCATTCTATGTGTTCTAGGATATTATTAACGTTGCCTATGCTCCCACATATAAAAAGGTAAAAATACGTATAAAGCTGTCCTTGTAACAGACAGTGAAAGCCTATAGGGTTATGAGACGTCGAGGCTCCCACATATTCTAGACAGTCTTCTCATAGATAGAGGTAATGTTGTCAGCCTTACGCGCCGGCCGCCCTTCAACCCACAGGAAAATTCCAGTACCTCATTTCTATTAGAGGCTGAGTCGACCCCAGGGTCATAGTGTGGCTGGAAGGAATAAGTCCATTGAAAATGCCAATGACCTCATTGGGATTTGAACCCGCGACCTTCCAGTTTGTAGCATAGTGCAGGAGTAGCACAAGGGGGTAGCCGTGGAGGAAGAACCCAGCATTCGTAACAATACTGATAAGATCAATTTTTGTTGTAACACTGAAGCAACCCGTAAAGGCTATAATCGTTAATGCTTATTCGAATTCACCCACATAGGACAGTTCCGCTAAAATCCTCGACAGGGCTGTAACATTATAATTTAACAGTAGCTGTTTGCACGCAGGCGAAACGTACTTTCAGGCGGCAATATAAGGCGTTTTATGTGGGTGCTTCCATAATATTGTTTGCTATGTGCTTCTAATGGTACAAATGGATCAACATATTCCAGTATTTTGTGCAGTTTATTTGATGGTATAAAGTACTAAACAGACACAAAATGTAATTCCCATTACAGAGTCATGTTTGTCTAGACACCAGACGTACTCTGAGGACAGATAATTTCCTTGAAATATTTCACCTCACCTGGTGAAATTAGTTGGAACTTGAAATTAACAATGAAACGCTGTCATGATCAACATTTATGCATATTTTTCAAAGCTACGTATCCCGTATACTTATATTTGCCTGATATAAAGGTAAAGTTGTCCCTGTGCTTAATTAAATAATCACTACGCCATGAAGGCGTATGGTGGAGTGGATGTATATATCCGCGTTTTCTTGACCTCAGCACTAGTTGAAGGTGAGTGGTCAGCTTCAAGCCCCTGTCTCTCTATCCCCGGGGAAAGAGCCCCGGTATCTATTTTATAGGAGGTTTGGTGGACCTCAGAGCCGATCTGAACTACATAGAAAAATGAAAAATCTTGATCCCATGGGGACTCGAACTCCGACTCCTCGGTCGTCCAACCAGTAGCTAGTCGCTATACCGACTGCGCTATCTCGGCTCACTACTTGCCTGATATAACATAGAATATTCGAATCGTTGCCGTAATTTTAATTATTAAGTTACAGAAGTTTCTGCATAGAGAATTTTATGTCACTTTTATATGTTATATTCTTATCTAGCTTCTATAATTCATTAGTTATTGTAATGGAGAGCTGAATATAGATTTCGCGTGGCCGATATCTCGCTGGTTCACATTCTACAAAAGCTCTATTTTCTTCTCTATATTACGGCTTTTACCTTATCGTGGTGAGGGGGGTTTGAGTATGCCAAGGACCCTGAGAGCTATACCAGCGGTAGCGTAGCTACTGGCAGGGCCTCCCTTGCTGGACAGTTCAAAGGGTAGGCATCAGACGAAGAGAGACACCAAAAACTGATGCCGGAAGCAGCGTCATCAGCAGCGACTTGAAGCACAGAGCAAATGATGCTCCAGATGGTTCAAGTTCGTATAGCAACAGGCGTGACCAGAGTGGTTTGAACGGCTGTTGTACTGCGATGTGGAAAGCAAATGGAAAAACTACTACATTATCATTTTTCCTGGATAGTCTCTTTCCAAAAACAGAGACACCTTGTATGCGAACCAGAAGACGTAAGAAGATGCTGGATGACCTTGGGGACAGAAGAGGATATTCTCATTTGAAGGCGAAAGCTCTAGATCGCATTAAGTGGAGGAACTGTTTTGGAAGAGACTGTGGACCTGTCGTCTGACAGATTACTGATGAATGAATGAATTACGGCACTAATTGACAGGATCCGACCTGAGTACACTAACAGTTGTACTAGTGCGCCTACCTACTCAAAATTTTGTACGGCCGTCCTGCCAGGATTATTGATAGATGGAAACTCAAAATGTACAAATGTTGGATAAACTCTAATGACGTAATCATACCACATTTCGTGAGAATCCGGCACTTGGTGCAAATGTTATTTGCGAAAACAAACACACACAAATGATATCATAAAAGTAATTTTCCTCGCAAAACAAGGTAAGCAGTTTAAAAAGAAGAATTATGTTTGAATTGAAGAATGCCGTCTTCTGGGATGTGGTGCCATATAGATATTGTGTTAACCGACGTTCTGTCTCTCAAAAACTTTATTTTCCTTTATCTGTACCCCTTCCTAGAGTTATTCCTTGTTTTCGTACTTCTGTTTCATCCTATTCTTCCTTCTCCTGTACGTTAGAACAATAATTTCACCGCCTTTCATTTTTTCCCTTAAACTCTTTGGCATCTTTTCTTCCTTCCCTCCTTTCTGGGCATTTCCTTCCCATGCCTTTTACTTGTCCATCCCAATATTGATCCTATCCTCTCCTCTGCTTCCATTTCGCTGAAGTTCAAGCAGGTAAATATTGCTGAAGGTCTGCCTTATACAGGTTCCGACGCTGCATTCAGAATCAAAACATTGGTCAGGACTCTCAGGAGCGTGTGTCTGCTTACTGCCTCGGTTCTGCTTTATTGCATTGGGATGTTAGTCACGCAGTATTACCTGAAATTTGTACCTAAATCCTAGTTTAACAAATAATATTGTGGCGCGCTGCCTAAAAGCCAGAATATCTGAGCGGGCGTCCATTACTAGACAACGGCTCAGTAGTAATGTTTCCCATACAAGTAGGAACAGTGAATACCTCGATGCCTAGGCGGCGATTGTAAATACGTAAACTCTATAACGCGTACATTGGCAGACGATACCACTGGAATGAAAGCCAGAATTACTGCAGTTCCCGATGAACGAATACCCTTCAAGAAGGTGTCTTCTATTCCGTCCGACTGTGGAAGGTAAGAGACAAAACGGAACACAGAACAGAGTAGATCAGAGAAGACCGAAGCGGAGAGCAGTCCAAAGAGAAGACCAAATCAGGGATGACGGACTAGTCAGGTCGCATCGTCTGGAAGACGTTACGTCAGAGCGACAGTAGCTGTAACTTTAAACGAGTTATCCAATAAGCAGCTTCGTCTACTCCGGAACCCACAATTATTTGTCACGGAGCCCCGGACACGTGACAATATGAATGGAACGGCTTTCTTAAACAACCATCTCTGCAGTTCTCAATTTTATATAAATAAATTCTGAACATTAGACCTCCAAGTGGTCTTCCGAATTATTAAATAAATTCTAATGTTGTAAAACACACTGTAGGAACCAATGACGTCATATGAAATAAACAAAAACGATTAAAACAATCAAGGCCCGCCATCCTGGGCAGAAATATTGGGTCGGCATCGATTATCAGGTCGAATTCCGCGAGGCACATACTGAACTATATTGTATTTCATTTAGCGGCTGAAGTGAAACTTCACTGACATTCTGACTCAAACTTTAAACAAGCCCGTCTCATTGATTCTTTTTAAAATAAGCGAAATTGTTAATTTACAGGTGTTTTCAGAAATACTTTCCCGCTTCCGTATGTCGGATGTCGTAATTAAATAATTTGAATTTTAAGTCTATGTTTTGCACATTATCAGGCAACAGCGTGAAGAAATATCTCCTGAAGAAGGTCAGAATTTATTTAGATTTTGTACTCAACAAGGTAAGAAACGACAGTGTGTATGTAAGTAAAATCTAAAAACAATTTCATTATAAGTTTTAACAAAATAAACACACAATACTTATAGGTATTTCATTTCTCTAATTAGCCTATTTCGGTACAACGATCGTACTTATTATTTGGTTTATTCTTGGGTCCTGAAGATGGAGGCGATAATTCACTTCGAAACGTCTGTTGATTTCTAATGAATTATACGACTTTAAGCCCCAGAAGATCATACCCTTTAATGGCCTTATCTCCAGACGCACATAGGGACTAACTCAATCTACTTGACTCAACTGGGTAGCTTTTACCTGAAGACGGACACAGAATCCAGTCTTCGAAACGTTATATTTTGAAAAATAAGCAGGACGGTTGTTTTATAAAATAGACAGGACGATGGATAATGTCCACGAACATAACACTTGTAGAAACGTACCATCGTCACAAACTTTTAGACCTTAATTGAAATATTAATGTTTTTCCTTATTCAATCCTGCTGAAGGTTCGCATATGGATTTATAACACATATTATTATTATTTTATTGCTAGTGGGATGGGACAAAGTCCCTTGTACTGCGGCCACTTCTGGCCTATTGTACCAGCCCCAGATGATAGGTGAGGGTGATTGTAGAATAATTGTTGGAATGAAGATTGGCAGGGGAAACCTAAGTACTCGGAGAAAACCTGCCCCAGCGCCACTTTGTCCACCACAAATCCCATTTGACCAGACCCGGGAACGAACCCGGGCCACTGCGGTGGGAAGCCAGCGACTAACCACTTGAGCTATGGTGCGGCCTTTGTAACACATAAGTACATCATCATCATCATTATTATAATCAAATTCTTGAAGTATAATTATTGATCTAGATTTATAAAATGTACGCTACTGTATTTCACTACGAGTATTTATACATCTTTATGTTTGATAATACTGTTTACATTAACACGAAATTCTTCCCATGTACACTTCATTATAGTGGAGTTGAAAGCGTAGACAGTTGTGAATGAGTGAACGATGAATCGTTACATCTGGAGGAAGTTAGACTCAGCATATCCATCAGAGGAAGAGAAGCTCAAAACAGAGCTCGTCTTACAAGCAATGTCGTCATCTGGTAGCCAAGTCGAAAGTTTTCAGTCAGTATCGAGTTACAAGCTTGAATTATTTGGCTTCCATCTTTTCAGGAAAACAATTGCTCATGACTGCCATAAGTGAAACAAATTTATTTCTTGGCATTCGTGTTTGGCCTTGACATATAGATTTATTTTATTACAGATATTTTCTCAGTTGTTCGGGTTAAATGGAATCAAATCGATGGGTAACTCTAATGTACCAGAGTCGAGAAGTACGTGAAATCCAGTGGATGTGGCCTAATTTAAATGTTATTTAAAAACAATCTGCTAGAAGTAACTCAAGAAACAACAACTAAGTTGTCTCGCTCTGACATTCTCTTCATTTATAGTTCACGACTGCTGCTGGTTATCGATCGCAGGGCTCCGTATCAGCATGTACCGATCTGACTTCTGCACACTTGAGGACGCTGAGACTGAAGGAGACTGGAATGATGTAAAAGACAAGCAATGTTCAGCCGTGTGACGTGTTCCATCTGTGAGGTTCCCACGAAACCGGTTCTCCTTCTGTGTCTTACTCGTGCATATTATATATATATATCTGTGTGTGTGTTTGTGTGTTTGCGTGTTTGCGTTTGCGTGTGCTTATGCGTGTGCGTGTGCGTGAGGAAGAGAAGATCGTTTATAAGTCTTCGCCGTTCTCGTTCCCAGCCACCAATTTAACCTGCCTACAACGATGTATTCTGCCAACTGATATATCCATTACATATGATGTAAGAGAAATACCGTGACCTAATTCTAGAAGGACCAAATCCCGGCGGTATAGTCAATATGTGGGTTGTATTCATACATTCATTCATTCATCAATGGCTCTACAGCCCTTTATTAGGCCCTGGCCTCTTTTTCAGTTTCGTATTCTTCTTTGCACAGACGGTAGGACTCCTTTGACGAGTGATCAGCCCGCCGCAGGGCCACTACCTAAACACACAGCATCTCAGATACAGAAAAAACGCATACACGGACATTAATAACTTTGAGTTAGATTCGAACCCACGATCCCACAGTTCGAGCGAGCGAAGACAGTTAATGCCTTAGACCGCTCCGCCAGTGTTCAGCATGTGGGGTATATAACCTTACAAAATTCTAGAAGATGTGCTTAGTTCATTATAACAGCTTGTGTGAAAGCAATATCAACAACTAATTCCATACCAACCGAATTATGTTGATAGAACTGCACCATTCTGTAGGCAAGATATTATATGAATGTGCCTATAATAATTGTATTAATTAGAAGTATATTTATAGGTTTTATTTTGCTTCTCTCCTGTGTGCAGCTGAATGATCTTTAACCCAATTATTAAGCCACCGCAAGCTACAGAAAGGCCGCATGTCCTTCGTCACTCGCAAATATATCTCAGCTCTTGATATGAGTTCGTACCGAAAGAGGAACAAATTCCCCTCAAGGCCTCATAAATAGTAATTCGTTTTAAATTTATTTCATTTTTTGTTCACTTTATGATACAGGATACAACAAACGAGAATATAGCAGTGAAATATTATACCGTACACAAAAATGCATAAACTTACAGATAAAGCATAAAGTGAGCAACAAAAATCGACAGAACGAGTTTAAAAACGCACAATTTAAAGCTGATATAATATAAATGTATCCGAAATTACTGCAGAAATACGTAAATGTCTGTATGCTTATCATTCGAATATTCTTGTAACAACATGTATTTTTGCTAAATAAGCTGTTTTTTTTCAACTTGTGTTTTAGACGCTGCAGTCTGGAAGCTGAAAACAATTACAGCTTGCAGTTACTGATTCGCTTTTATGGAGGTTAAGTCTGCACACACACTTTACAGTCGGAGTTCTGATTCATATGCATGTTCCGGCCATTTGTTTCATAGCTGCAACTTTCTTTGTACACGAACGCGCGCGGTTTGTGTGTAAGTACCTGAATTTTCTCTGGAGATTGGTTGCGACGCTGACGTCAGCTTCATGCTAGCCAATCACGAATGAAGCAAGATTGTGTCTTTTGTCTCATGTCTTGATGCTTGTCTTGACGCAGTTGGTGTGCGGCCGCCCTAGTTAGTTAGTTAGTTAGTTATTGGAGAGGGTGGGTTTCCCCATGCACTTAGACCTGTATTGGTCCATTGTGCTTCCCTCTATGATTTCTACCAGTCTCTATATCCTACCGCTACTGG